>NW_007827918.1:0-795 GCF_000696425.1 Galeopterus variegatus
CCTAGAAGTAATTACAAAGTATCATGATATAACAACCATTAAAAGGAACGACTAGGATATTGATCTGTATCTTCTTAAGGATCTCTTATTTCAAGCTCCTGGGATAAAGTCCGTCGGAATTAAAAGATGTCAGTTTATCCCCCAAACCTGATAGATTTCCAAGGAAGAAATTTGTTTTATGAATAGAGTTTTTATCTAAAAGTGTTTCCCTCTCCCTTGCTTTTTTGTGAGCTCAAAGATGTTTTCTTCTTAATGGGTTTACATGCTAAAATTTTGCCTTCACCTATTATTTGATTTTTGTCTTGTGTTTTTACTACAAGCCATTGCAAATACCTTTTTGGAAGTTAGTAGGATATAAAAATAGAAATAAATTATTTTTACACTTACAGAGTTTCGTTTTTTGTTTTGGGATTTTTTTTTTTTTTTTAACAGATTGAATAGATACTTTACCTTATTCTCTTTGAGGAAGGAGGGAACATCTGTGACGTAAGTGTCTAACTTTCTGCCCAGAAAGAGCAGCTGAGTTTATTATTATCTGGATAGAAAAGCGAATAATCATGCAACTTCCTTATTCTCCACCATCTTAGGGTAAGTTTTCACTTAAGCGTTCTGGACTCTTTGATCTAATTATCTTTGTGTACTTTTCAGACAAGAATAAACTCTAAGTTATCATCCATGCCCTGTGCTTTTTATAATAAATAAAAAAAAATAAATGTTTTTCTAATGTACTTATCATGAATGTTTCAAAAGCTTCCATTTTTGAAGGAGATAAACTTCAGATTAATAATAACATAA
>NW_007827919.1:0-795 GCF_000696425.1 Galeopterus variegatus
AAAACTGGAGACCATAAATAAGGTAAATTCTAGAGGTTAAAAGTACAATAACTACAATAAACATTTCAATAGATGCACTCAATGGACTATGAAAGATGGTCGAGGAAATAATTAGTGAATCTTAAGATAAATTGATAGAAAATATTCAATCTGAAAAACAGATGAAACAGAAAATTGAGAAAAATAGAGCCTTAGAAACCAGAGTGAAACTATTTAGCAGTGAAACATATAAGCAATTGAAATACTAGAAGACAGAGAAAGGAACAGAAAGAGTGCTAAAAGGAATACTGGAGTTTCAGTTATGTAAGATGAGTAAATTCTAGAGATCTAATATACAGCAATATAAATATAATCAACAATACTGTATTGTATATTGCAAATTTGCAAAGAAGGTAGATCTTAAGGGTTCTCACCACACACACATACACATACACATAAAAGAAAAAAATGGTAACTAGATCAAGTGATGGATATGTTAACTATCTTAACTGTGGCAATTACTTCACAATGTATAGGTATATCAAAACATTGTGTAGTACACCTTAAATATATAAATATTGATTTTCAATTATACAGCAATGAAGATAAAAATTACTTTATCAAAATCTTGAAAAAACAAAAAAATATATACTAGCCTCAAACTTCCCAATGTGAGAAATGGCATTTTTTCAATTCAGCCTTTCTTTTTTTTTTTTTTTTTTTCCCTTTTTGTCTTTTTTTACTGACCGGTAACAGGATTGCAACCCTCGGTGTCACGCCCGTACCGGGGACCGGCAACGGGATCGCAACCCTTGG
>NW_007827920.1:0-795 GCF_000696425.1 Galeopterus variegatus
GTAAGCAATACATTGCTCAGATGTTTTAGAGCAATAATAAACCAAGAAGAAATGGTGGTCAAGGCTGAGGTTCTGGGGGCTTTAAAAGGAGGAGTTAGGAGTTAGCTTTCTCTCTCTCCGCCATTCTCGCCATGTGATGCCCTGCATTGCTGTGGAGTCAACTCACCAGATGTGTTCCCTGGATTGTAGACTTCCCAATTTGTTTCTGAAACTGTAAACAATAAATTTCATTTTCTTACAAATATTTCAGTTTCAGGTATTTCGTTACAAGCAACAGAAACAAGCTAATATTTAGGAAAAATGCTCAACTTGTCGGTTAAAAATACTTGAAACGAGTAAAATAATATTAAGTTAGCACCAATAAAAGATGATGAGGTTATATAAATCATATTAAATCATATAAAACATGCTGTGTTTTTAAAAAAATAATGATAATTTCATGTGCTAATATAATTTTAAGTTGATTGAGTCCCTCTATCTTCTTAAACAAAGATTTATCAACCCTAGTTATGAGTAGTTTTATTTTTGAACTCTTCATATTTTTTTTTATTTCTTAAATTCACTACCTAAAATGGCATTATAATTCTTCCCAAAATGAAGAAAAAAAAATAGTAACAACAACAACAACAAAAACCAAGTTCTCTTAAATGTGAATCTTTATTTCTAGAGCCATAGAATATTCTGCAATCTGCATATCAGTCTATCACTTTTAAACATATAAATGCATATTTCCAATAAAGACTGACTACTGTACCTATGTGCAGGTATCTTTCGATTCCCAACAATCAGGATAAC
>NW_007827921.1:0-443 GCF_000696425.1 Galeopterus variegatus
CTCATGTGGTCAAGAGGTATCATTCTTTTATGTATTGTTGGAATCAGTTTCTAAAATTATGTTCATGTGAAAAAATCGTATGTAGCTTTCTTAAGAATACCTTTGACTGGTTTTAGTGTCTTAGTAGAAATGGCCTCGTAAAAGGAGGTGTGAAGCTTTCTTTCCTCTATTTTCTGAAATGGTGTTAGACTGATAATAATTTTGCCCTAAATACTTGAATGAATACACCAGTGTAGCCATCTCAAAATTTGCTTTGGAGACTTTATATTTTGAATTGAATTTTTAAAATTGATATAAGGTTTTGAGTATTCTGCTTCCTATTTGAGTCAGTTTTGTAATTTTTGCCTTTTGAAGACTGAATCCATTTCATCTAGGTTGTCAAATTTATTGGCATTAAATTGTTCATAATACTTCCTTATTATCACTTTAATGTAAGTGGGATA
>NW_007827921.1:5724-6519 GCF_000696425.1 Galeopterus variegatus
GAACCACAGAAGACCCCAAATAGCCAAAGCAATCCTAAGAAAGAGTAAAACGGGTGGCATCACACTATCTGACCTCAAAATAAACTACAATACATAGTAACTAAATCAGCAAAAAAAATGGACACATAGAGTAACAGAACAGAAAAAAAAAGAACCCAGAAATAAATCCACAAATTTACAGCTAATTGATTTTTGACGAAGGCACAGAGAACATACGTTCAGGACAGGACAGTCTCCAATAAATGATGCTGAAAAAAGAGGATATTCATATACAGAAGAATGAAGCTACACCCAATTCTCTCACCTTATACCGAAATTGACATCAAATGGATTAAAGACTTAAAAAAAAAAACCTGTAACCATGAACTTACTAGAATACAACATAGGGCAAATTCTTGAGTATATTTGTTTGTGCAAAGATTTTATGGATCAGACCATAAAGTACAGACAACAAAGGCAAAACTAGACAAATGGGATTATGTGAAACTAAAAAGTTTCTCCACAACAAAGGAAAGAATTAACAGAGTAAAGAGAACACAAGCAGAATAGAAGAAAACATTTGGGAACCTTTCACCCAATAAAGGATTAATACTCAGCATATACAAGAAAATCAAACAGCTCAAAACTAAATAATAACAGTAATCTGATCAAAAAAAATGGGCAAATTATCTAAACAGGCATTTTTCAAAAGAAGACATACAAATGGCCAACAAGGGTATAAAAAAAAATGTTAACATCACTAAACATCAGAGATATGCAAGTCAAACCCACAATGAGATATCATTTCAACCAATT
>NW_007827922.1:0-795 GCF_000696425.1 Galeopterus variegatus
TGAGCTCAAGAGCCCCAAAAGGAACTTTTTGATGAAAAGAATTTGATATTTGACATCTCAAAGAGAGCATTGAGTTCTCATGAAGATAAAAAGCAGAACGTCAGTAAATTTTGTTTCTGTTCTTATATAGAGAAAGGGGGCACCATAAGCTCTTTGGAAACAGGAGCTTCCAATGATCTTAATCTTCCAAAGAGCCTTGACCACAACCCTGCCCAGAGGTCACCTCCTCCAAGAAGCCCACCTTGATCCCCCTACCCAAGTCAGAAAGGCCCTCCTACGTCTCTGAATCCCACAGCCCACAGTCTACCCTTCATGCCCAGCACTCACTCCCTTGACCTGGCCTACATTCCCACAACCCAGGGCAGGGCTGTATCTGAGATCTTGAGGTCTGGCCTTCTCAGCATCCAGCATAGTTAATAAATAATATTAAACTAATACGATATAATAATGGCCTCTTATTTGCTGAGCATTTATTCCATGCCAGCACTGTGGGTGATTTACCTGCATTGTCCCATTTCATCCTCACAACAGTCCCAGGGGGGTAGCTTAGTTTTTTTGGATGAGGACACTGAGGGTCAGAGAGGTTAGGTAACATGCCTGAGCTCACACAACCAGTAAGTGGTAGAACCAGGATGCAAACTCTGGCATTCTCATTTCAGAATATGTCTTCTAAGTCTCTACGTGTAGACTTGGATTCCCTTCGGAGTGCCCCATGACTTGAGGAGTTAAAAATATACCTGCCACAGAACTCTTTGGCCCTAAACTGTGGCTGATGCCTGCGTGTCTGACATTAGT
>NW_007827923.1:0-795 GCF_000696425.1 Galeopterus variegatus
CGCTGTGGCCCCACCCCCATGGTCATACCTGATTGGGCCGTGGCTGGACAGCTGACCAGAACTGGACCAATCAGAACCTCAGCCCCAGAACTGGGCCTCTGCAGGTGGCCGGAAGTGAAGGTGGGCTGAGGGTGGGATGCCCCATACCTGGAACAGCAGAGGCAGGAGGAGGGAGTCAGAGGGGAGAAGCGGGGCATTTTCTGACTTGGATTCCCTGAGACGTGTTCTTGACATCCGAGGTAGGGCCCAGGGGACCTGGTGGTCGGCCTCAACCCACCCCATCCCCTTACCAGGTTCTTGACTCCGCCACAGGAAAGAATTCAAGAGTCACAGTAGAAAGTGAGAACTGGTTTAATATAATGAATAAGAGATACAGATTTCACAGAGAGAGTGCGGCATAGCTCCGGAGACTGAGCAGGGCCCACACCAGGTTTAACACAAAAGTAAGAAAAACACACTTAAAGTTCAGTACAGTGTGCAGGTTGGCTCAAGAGAGGGAGCAGCCACTTGCTGAGAGTAGGTTGGATATAAAGAGAAAGACATACACTCCACAGGCAGAGCGCAGGCTGGCTCCAGGAGTGAGCAGAAGCCCCACCTTCTGCTGGGATTCAGCTTTCATAGTTTCACTGTCTAATGAATATCCAATTAAGAGGGGGTAGTCCCCAGTTATGGAACATAGTCTTGCACATGCTCAGGTGGTCTCTTCTTGGAGCATGTTCATTGGTTAGATCCCGTCACATGCACCAGGCATATTCAAAAATATTCTGTGCTCTCTAGCTCCTATGATGGAAGGTC
>NW_007827924.1:0-795 GCF_000696425.1 Galeopterus variegatus
CAGTAACTCTGTGTTGTGAGGAAATTCTAGATATGCAGAAATCGAGACTTAAGAAGTTAACTGGCCAGTCGCAGAGCAGGTACAAGACAGAGCTTAGCTTGGCTGTGACTCGACGTCAGTGTGTGTGCAAAATGCTCCTCCAGCAGTGCGTCTACTGCATCGGGACAGCGATGCACTGTGGAGGCAGAGGCTACAGCTTCCGCCCCTCCATCCTTGTCCTCCTGTGCTCTGGCCATGCTCCTGAGCACAGGACACATTTCATCATGTACAATGGGAGGAGCCATTGCGGAGGTCAGAACAGGCTGCGGTGGTTTCCCTCCGGGCTCTGCTACCAGCCTAGTCAGGAAGGAGTAGGATCTGGAGGCAGGAGGTCACACCTCTCTTTATTTTCTCATCAGCATCAGAGTGAGTTGGGGCTTGACTTCAAGGTTTCCACCAGCTCTAATGCTGTGCATTAGACAAGGCCTGGTTCTTTTCTGTTCCTTGCAGAATAGATGACCCTAACAATGAGGCCATTCACATAATGAGGGAGGTAGCCCGCTCCTGCAGAGCTAATGGTTTGCTTGATGACCCGTGTACCTTACAACCAGCTACAAGCCAGCTGTGGAGAGAAGAGAGGGCCTCAGGGATGCCTTAGTCACACCGGTACCTGGAATAGGGGCTTTAGAATCAGAGAAGCCCCGGTGAGAGCATGCAGCCCACAGACCCCGACAGCACCAAGGGGCGTCAGCCCCCTGTGGTCCTGATGCCCAAATAAATCAGATCCTCTTTCTTCGATTCATAGAAAGTCAGACA
>NW_007827925.1:0-795 GCF_000696425.1 Galeopterus variegatus
TGTTAAGTATCTAGTTTTTAAAGAAAGCTGGCTGCAGATAATTCCCTAAGCTCTTTCCCCCTAATTACGGTGCACACAGACAGCCAGAGAAACAAAGACTTAGGCCCTCTGCTGATTCTCCAATGCTTCGTCTGAACTCTAGGTATTTATTTTAATTCAGGACTTGGTTCCTTTTAAAGAAAATCAGAGTCCCTGAAGAGATTCTCCTACTAAGATTTCAATCTCAATTTCCTCCAAAATGGATGTCAAAGGCAAAACTGCAAGATCCTGGTGACAGTCCTCTTCGGGTTTCTAATTTTGACAGGGAAATCATAATCTGGTGGTCTAACCCCTGATGAAGAATGCAAGAAGGAATGAAAATCAAACTAAGGAATCGATCAAACAAAAAAGAGGTCTGGGCAAAACAACATTCATGGAAATAAAATCTCCTGAGGCTCTAAGCTAATAGGACCAGCTGGTGAAGACCACCAAAGACAGGAGAGTGAGAAAGGGCTTCCAGTGAGAAAGCAGAGGGGCTTCTCAGGGACAATGGAGCAGAAATTAGCATTCCAATGAACCAGCACAAAGGGACCCTGGCCAAGCCTGGGAAGGAGGCCCCTCTCCTCCTGGCCCCTCCTTCAGGTCCTTTTTTATCTCTCTGCAGCCTCCCTACAAAATAGGTTGGTTTCCTACATGTTATCTTCTTGTGTATTTTTTAGCAGAAATGTGTTTTTTGCTTCATTTAGCTGGAAATAAATCGTTCCTCTGCTTGGCATTTGGGCAGAATATGGCCTCGACATCTAAACACACACTTGT
>NW_007827926.1:0-795 GCF_000696425.1 Galeopterus variegatus
GCTGTTTCCATGTCTAGGCTATTGTGAATAATGATGCAATAAGCAAACATGTTTCTGAGATACTAACTTTGGATTTTGTATGAATACCCAGAAGTGGGATTGCTGGATAACACGTTAGGTCTATTTGTAGTTTTCTGAAGAAACTTCAAACTCTTTTTCATTGTGACTGCACCATTTGAATTCCCACCAACAGTGTGCAAGTGTGCCAATTTCTCCATATTCTCATCAATGCTTTTTTTATTTTTTTAATAATAGCTATCCTGACAGATGTAAGGTAATATTTTATTGTGGGTTTGATTTGCATTTTCCTGATGATTAGTGACATCGAACATATTTGCATATATCAATTGGCATTTGTATGTCTTCTTTGAATAAATGTCTGTTAAGTCCTTAACTACTTTTTTAATTGAAGCAATCATTTATTTTTATTTTTTGCCATTGGATTGTAGAAGTTTCTTACATATTTTGGAGATTAACACCTTATTAGGCATAATATTTACAAATATTTCTGCCATCCCATAGGTTGTCACTCTGTCCACTTTGTTGACTTTTCCCTTGATATACAGAAGCTTTTTAGATTGATGTAATCCCAGTTTTCTATTTTTACTTTGGTTGCTTGTGATTTTGGTGTCATATCCAAAGAATCATTGCCAAGACTAAGCTTACCCCCTGTTTTCTTTTAAGAGTTTTTGAAGCTTTCCCCTGTTTTCTTGCAGGAGTTTTACATTACATTTAAGTCTTCAATACATTTTGAGTTGATATTTGTGTACAGTGTAAGATAAGGGTTCAGTCTCA
>NW_007827927.1:0-795 GCF_000696425.1 Galeopterus variegatus
TTGAAGTTCCTCCCATCAAGAGAAAGAGTCCATTTCCCTTCTCCTTGCTTCTGAGCTGGCCTTGTGATTTGCTTTGACCATAGAATGTGGCAGAAGTGACATTCAAATATATGGTTTATTAAAACGTGCAGGGGAGAATCCTTGTCTGGCTCTCACTAGCTTCTGGTGGTTTGCTGGCAAGCTTTGGTTTCCCTTGGCTTGTGGACACTTTGCTCCAATGCTCTATCGTGACATGGTGCTCTCCCTGTGTCTCTTCACACTATCTTCCCTCTGTGAATGTCTGTCCACATGTCCAAATTTCTCCTTTTTACGAGGGCATCATTTATATTGGATTAGGGCCCACCCTAGAGAGCTCATCTTAACTCGATTACCTCTGTAAAGACCCTATGTCCAAATAAGGGCACATTCTGAGGTACTGGAGATTAGAATCTCAACATACTTTTGGGGGGGGAACACAATATCACCTGTAACCTAGTTTGAGAAACATTTGGAAATAAGAACCTATCTTATTCAAGGAATTACTTTCAATTTCCTTTTTTAAAAAAAGTCCAATTAAACTATAAAACACAATTGTATTATCTTTCAACAAATTTCAATTTAATTGAAATGATCAATAAACGTGTCTTTGCATGCACATGATGTAATGTAGAAGTAGAGATGCACTTTTTTTTTTTTTTGTCTTTTTTTGTGACCAGTAACTGGATCGCAACCCTCGGTGTCGCGCCCATACCGCAACCGGCAACGGGATTGCAACCCTCGGTGTCACGCCCGCACCGCGCTCAACCAGTGAGCGGA
>NW_007827928.1:0-795 GCF_000696425.1 Galeopterus variegatus
CATAAACACAAAAATCCACAACAAAATATTAGCAAATGGAATACAAGAGAACATCAAAAAATTATCAACAGACATGAAGAATAATTATATATTGTAATGATGCATAAGCTAAATATACTGATCTAACTACCACACAGTCTTCACAATTATTGAAAATCAATGTTGAACCCCACATGTATGTATTATAATACACACACACACATACACACAACATGATAAAGTAGGATTTGTCCCAGGGATGCAAGGATGCACAAATCAATAAATGTGGTACACCAACAGCACACCAACATGCACAAATCAATAAATGCAATACACCACATCAACAAAATCAAGGACAAAAGCCACATGGTTACTTTAATAGACGCAAAAATAGCATTTGACAAAATTTAACATCTGTTCATGATAAACACCCTCAACAAATTATACATAGAAAGTAAATACCTCAACACAATAAAAAGCAATACATGACAAATCCACTGCCAATATCATCCTGAATGGGGAAAAGCTGAAAGTGTTTCCATTAAGAACAAGAGCAAGACAATGATGCCAATTCCCACCACTCTTATTCAACATCATATTGGAAGTACTAGCCAGAGCAATCAGGCAAGAGAGAGCAATAAAGGACATTCAAATTGGAAAAGATGGAGTCAAATTGTCCCTGTTCACAGATGAAATGATTCTCTCTGTGTGTGTGTATATATATATAAACCTAAAAGGTCTACCAAAAAACTCCTATAGCTAATAAATGAATACAGTAAATTTGCAGGATACAAAATCAATACACAGAAATTAGTA
>NW_007827929.1:0-795 GCF_000696425.1 Galeopterus variegatus
CATTTCCTAAAGGAAATTTGGAGCAGACATGGAAAGTATAGTTCCCTCTAGTAGAGAGGGAAGGTGGTGTAGAAGGAATTCAACTGAGAAGAAAGTGAGCAGCACAGAGAGAAAAGCAGAAAGAAAGAAAGAAGCAGAGAGAAAGAAAGAAAACAGAGGGGGCGAGGACTTCTGATCATAGCTGGCTACAATATTGCTGCACCCAGTGTAAGGAATTATTTGTTTTTAATTTTTTTATTGTATATATTTCAGGTATACATGATGTTTTGATATACTTATCTTGATGTACATATACATAGAAAAGTGGATACTACAGTCAAGCAAATTAACATACCCAATATGTCACATACTTATCCTTCTTTTTTCTTTTTTCTGTAGAAAAAGTATGTGGCGCTACGGCTAATGTCAGAATCCTGCCGACGCTGTCAATTGTAGTGTTCTTATCCTGTTCATACCTCCATTTGTAAAGCTCTTTTACCTGCTGTAATCCTGCTCCGACTGGGCCAATTGTCGACCTAGGGCTGGGTCTGGAACTCACAGACCCCTCAAGCCTGTTCCAGACTGGATCACAAACCCTTCATATGCCAGGCTGTGTCACCAGACCCTTTACATGTGGGTCTAAGAGCTAGGTAACCGGCAAACAGGTCCTTGGAAGCTGCAGATTGGAAAGGCATGGCAAATTACTGGTATAAAATACAATATTATTAATTATAGTCCTCATGTTGTACATTACATCTGGCCTTATCCTACATAACTGCAACTTTGTGCCCTGTGACATATATCTTATCCCCTCCC
>NW_007827930.1:0-795 GCF_000696425.1 Galeopterus variegatus
GAGAAAGTATGTGAGTGTGGACTGTGCACTCTAATCTCAGATTGGGCAATAGATGGATGACCTCTCCTACCATCCTTTTTCCCTAGTGGTCTCAGCAGACATAATAGATACTTTCTATCAGCAGACTGGGCTCTAGCCTCAGCTAGGAGAGAATTTTGGAGTTCTGGGCCCGCTTTGCAGTGAGAGAGATGAGTTGAGCCTCCATAGATCCATCTTGATACAAAGGCTACATTTCTAAGATGTTGAAGTCAAAACTTTAAACTTATGTTCAATATTCCTTCCTAGTATTTCAGTTGCACTCTGGGACTGGAATCCCATCCTGAACTTCAGCCAGCATGGTGAAGTTTGACAGCTTACCTTCTTTTACCTCCTTTCCCCCAGGGAGCTTAATCCTGTTTCCCCTATGCCTAAGACTATACTATACATGTGCCAACTTCCAGGATCACATCAGTTTTCTTTCACTTTGCCCCACCAATGAGTCCTCTCATTGGCTGTACCAACCACCACAAGATTTCTTCTCCACAGATTCAGCTCTGATTCAACCAAGGAACCAATGATGCTTCTTTGATCACCATGAAGTGGCAAGGAGAAAGACTCACTCAGAAATGAGCCCCACTTTTCCTTAGTCCTCACTTCTTTGCTTTCTCTCCTAAGTGGGTCCCAGCATATTCTCCAGTCTGACCTAGTTTGGCTGATTGCCCTAATGAAGATATCACAACTGCATTCCATGGTTCAGAGACACTCTGCAGGCCCCACCACCCAGCTCCATCAAAACTTTTTTGCTTTGAGCTGTTA
>NW_007827931.1:0-795 GCF_000696425.1 Galeopterus variegatus
GAGAAATAGAAGTATGAAACACTTGTTAAGGTTCTGACCTAATTATTTGCAAATAATATAATTTTATTAAATAGAAGCCTTAAAAGAAAATATCACCAAAGATGAAAATGGATAAAAGTGAATTGGCCATTTAGACAAGGGGTTGGCAAACTGTGGTGGCCTATTTGGCTCAGCCTTTTTTTTTTTTTTTTTACAGTCTTAACTACTAAGAATTGTTTTTACATTTTTAGAGTTGTAAAAAAAAAATTAAAAAAGGAAAAATACGGAGCCTAAAATATTTGCTATCTGATAGCCCTTTAGAGAAAAAGTGGCAGCCTGCTTCTGCTTTAAAGAGCCTATTTTCATATAGTTATAAAATTTAAAAGCTGAAAGTGACTTACTAAGTTTGGATCTTTATGAGTTGAATGTTCCAGAGAATCTGAGAGAAAATCGTTAGCTCCAGAAATGTTGGGGCAGCTGAAGGAAGAAGTACTAAAATTGTAAATAATTGGATATAAGCCTAGATAACTTAAAGATACGGGGAACACCTTCCTGGTGAGGGAGAAGGGGACTGCTATTTGATTACCTGCTAGGTGTGCTTTGCATACATAATCTCGTTTATTTCCCTAATGTTGTAAAAAAGAGGAACACGATAATCACTGATGTAATAAGGGGAAGAAGTATGCATCTTTGTATTTTATGCTTGTCACTGGGAGCCTGCAGAGAGGTAACAAGATGTGAATTGTCCTAAAAAGAAGGAGACCACCAAATGGTAGGGGGGAGTAGTTAGTGCTGATGTTAGGTAGGAGTCTAAGA
>NW_007827932.1:0-795 GCF_000696425.1 Galeopterus variegatus
CTTGAATAGAATATGTTTTCTGCTGATGTTGATGGAGTCTTCCAGAAATGTCATTTCAACAGGTTTGTTTGGTAGTGTTATTAAGGTCTTTTATATCCTTACTGATAAAAACATTTTTTGTCCAATTGTTTTATCAATCATTGAGAGAAAGGTTTAGAAACACCAACCATAATTCTCCTTTCAGTTGTATCAGTTTTTGCTTTTCTTACTTTGAAGCGAAATACTACCTTGGTAATAATATTCTTTACTTTGGAATCTATTTCATTTGATATTAATATAGGTACTCCAACACTGTTTTGATTAATGATAATATGTATCTTTTACCATCTTTTTACATTTTATCTATTTGTGTCTTTAAAGCAGGGTGGTTGTATCCAGCATGTAGTTGGGTCTTTCTTGCTTTTTTAAAAAATCTAATGTTATAATCTTTGCCTTTTAATTGGAGTGTTTAGACAATTTATGTTTAATATGATTATCAATAAATTTTTTTCATGTTATATACATTATTGGCTTATTAGTTATACTATTTTTACTGGTTATTCTAGGGTATACAATACTTATCTTTAATTTATCACAGTCTACCTTCAAATAATATTATACCATTTCATGCATAGTATAAGAAGCTTATAAATACATATACTCTCATTTCCCTCTTTCCGTATAGTGTAAGAATTTTACAGCACAATATTTTTATATCCCCTTTGCCAGCATTTATATGTAATTGTTTTAATGCAATTTTTCTGTATGTATTATAAATCACATAATACAGTGTTTTTATTTTTAATTTAAACAATC
>NW_007827933.1:0-795 GCF_000696425.1 Galeopterus variegatus
GTGAGCGTGGTGCTGACAACACCAAGTCAAGGGTTAAGGTCCCCTTACCGGTCATCTTTTATTTAAAAAAAAAAACAAACACTTCTTAAGATGAGATCATTTAATCATTTGTGTGTTAGATGCAATTCACAACTACTCCCCCCCTCAACCCCACCCAGGCCCAGTGCCTCGTGTCCCTGGAAGGCTGGGGGTCTCCCTCCAGGTCTATGGCCTGCTGACCTGTCCTGTGGTCAAGGGATTCATCTCTATGTAATGACATGGACAGATGGCCAAATATTGTTACTTTTTCTTTTTGGCGGCTGGCCAGTGTGAGGATCCAAACCCATGACCTTGGTGTTATAAGGCTGTGCTCTAATGACCTGAGCTAACTGGCCAGCTCCCATTGTCACATTTCATAAAAGACAATAGCTATTGTATCAATCCCTTTTTTGTAAAAACAAAAGCAAACATGCACACATAAGTACAGCTGCACATTTGTAGAAACACAGAGAAAGGTCTGGAAGGAGGAGCACCCAGGGCAGTGAGAGTGTTCATCTCAGGGGACAAGGACGAGTAAAGGCCGGTGGGAGACCTTCTCTCCCTAATGGACACACATCTGCATTGCTGGAAACTTCCATCACGGGCTCATATTCCACACCATGCAGCCTTGCTTTATGTACGAGTTAGGATTCTCCAGAGAAACAGCCCACAGGAGAGAGAGAGACGAGGGTACTGAGAGGAAAAACCCCTGCCCGAGTGCAAAAATAAAACACACCAGGAGACAAGGGCTCAAGCACAGTGTATCAGGCAGGCAAC
>NW_007827934.1:0-795 GCF_000696425.1 Galeopterus variegatus
TTAATTACATTCCATCTAATTAGCATCAACTGGACTTTTGGAAGTCAAGTTGATTAAACCAGATAGAAATTATATGGAAACTACAGTATGTGAATGACACTCAACAGTCAGAGATAATTCTTGTGGCTCTTAAAAAGAAAACTTTATTACCAAGTTTGGCAGAACTGGCTCATGAGCATGAGAGCAGTGCAGTTGCACAGGGCCCGGCAATGAGGAGGCATTGCACTTGTGTTGTAAAGTCCTGAGATTGGGCCGGCCTGTGGCTCACTCGGGAGAGTGCGGTGCTGATAACACCAAGCCCATGGGTTCAGATCCCATATAGGGATGGCCGGTTAGCTCACTGAGTGAGCGTGGTGCTGACAACACCAAGTCAAGGGTTAAGATCCCCTTACCGGTCATCTTTAAAAAAAAAAAAAAAAAAAAAGTCCTGAGATTGCCACATGGAAAATCTTAATGATTTGATCTTTGTGTTTTGTAAGTGAATTTTGATAGCACAACTGAACATTCTTTAGAGATTTGGAGCCTTGTCTCATGTCTCATGTGTGGTACTGCCTCCCACCTCCTCCTTCCCACCACCGTGGGACGGGTTCTCTGTTGCTTTCTCCCTGCTCCCTGTCACCCCAGTTCCCAGCCCAGCTGGCTTCCTCTTCCCTGCCCCTGCCTTGTAACTGCTGCTGGTCTCCAACCAGTGAGGCAATTTAATCACATGGGTGGGAGGGTCTGCGTTCTTCCACTGCATTCCACTGACTGATGGGGTCTGGGCACATGTGGGAAGGTTTAGAGTTGGACACATAC
>NW_007827935.1:0-795 GCF_000696425.1 Galeopterus variegatus
CTCAAATTAAAAGCCATAACTCAATCATACTTACAAAGACCCTTTCTCCAAATAAGGTAACGTTCAGAGGTTCCAGGGATCCGTGGCGATATGGGGGCCACTATCAGCCTATCACAGTATATGTGTTTTATGCAAGTTATGAGTGTTAGCATTACTGATAAAGGTGGTTTGTTAACAGAGACTAGAATGAGGAGAAATTGTGCCCTGAAAATGTTTTGGGGAAGAGCAGCCTAGATACAAAATACAGTCAATGCAAAGGCCCTGTGGTGAGGACTTGTTTGTTGGGCTTATTAGAAGAGTCATAGAAAGGATGGAATAACTGGAGTAGAGAAAGTGAGAAGGAGAAATGGGTGATAGAAAAAAACAGATAGAAGGAGAGCCAGTTTGTGTATGTTCTCACTGGTGGTTGTAAGGACTTTGGCTGTTACTGAGTGAGATGGAAGACACTGTAGGGTTCTAACCAGCAGAGTGGTTATTGTTGCTATTTGTTTATTTATTTATTTTATTTTATTTTTCTAAATTAACAAATAAAAAATACATATCTGTGTACACCATGATATTGTGAAACGTGTATTCATTGCAGAATAGCTTAATTGAGCTAATTAACCTGTACATTTCCTCACATACTTAGCATATTTTGTGGTGAGAACACGTAAAACCTATTCTTTTAGCAAATTTACGAAATTTGATATATTATTATTTACTATAGTCATGATGTTGTACAATGGAGCTCCTGAACTAATTCCTCCTGTCTAATTGAGATTTTGTATCCTTTGACCAACATCTCCCCAGTCC
>NW_007827936.1:0-795 GCF_000696425.1 Galeopterus variegatus
CCAGGATAGGAGGCAGGAAAGGAGGAAAGGAGGCAGTGGATTAATGGATACAAAGCTATGCTATTTACTCTAAGTGAATCAATGTACAGTATATGTATGTATTGAAGCATCACACTGTACTCTACAAATATGTACAAATAAATGTTAAAATAAAGTTGAAAAAAATTTTTAAATAGCCTCATTACTTAAAAAAAATAACACCACAAAAATCTATTGTATTCTTATATACTAGCAATTACCATATGGAAGCTGATATTAAAAATATGATACACCATGTATGACTTCTCAAAAAAGTCATAAGAAGTACGTGTATATCTAACAAAATTGGGAGAACTTTTCTTGCTTGCTTGGTGGCTGGTTGGCATGGGGATCTGAACACTTGACCTTCATGTTATAACATTACACTCGAACCAACTGAGCTAACTGGTCAGCCCTGTGGAGAGAATTTTTACACTAAAATCTATAAAAAGTTCATGAAGGAAATCAAAGAACATCCAAATAGTTATACCATATCTATTTACTGCACAGGTAAACAGAAAAATGATGTTAAATTGCTCAAAATTCATAACAGGTTTAATGCATTGCCTATTAAGATATGCCGTAGATACACACTTATTCTAAAATTCATGTGGAAAGACAAAAACACTACAATAACTAAAAATCTGAAAAAGAATAAAATGATTGAAAACACTGCACTTGATATAAAGACTTACAATATAATAAAGGTAATCAAGACGTGCTATGGTTAGAGTACAAGATATATACATCAATGGAACAGAATAAGAGAAGGCAAAG
>NW_007827937.1:0-795 GCF_000696425.1 Galeopterus variegatus
TTGGACTTCTCAGCCTCAGAAACTGTAAGCAATAAACTTCATTTTCTTTATAAATCACCCAATTCAGTGTACTTTGTTATAAGCAACAAAAACGGACTAATACACACACGTTCTCAAATCAGCCTGTCAGTCCCCTCTTATTTCCTCTTCAGCTCCGCTTCCATTAGTCTAGGTCCCCCGCCCATGAAGCCAGTTGATGGAGCCTCATGGTGGCCAAAGTTGAAGGGACTCAATATGAGAACACCAGAGTGTGTGCCAAGACTGTCTCTCAGGCTTCTAAAACCACCCATCTTAGGGTGAGGGGCAGGGCTGGTTTGGGGCAGAGGTGGAGAGAATGTAATATGCTCTATACCCCAAAGCAGCTCTTCTTGTGCGCACAAAGTCTCTCATTCAAGTTTTCTGTCAGCTTTCTGTTCATAGAGGTTCAATTCCAGCTCAAGGGCCAGATGAAGAATTGAAATATGACCTTGGGCAAATTACTTAACCTCCTTGTGCCTCAATTTTCTCATCTGCAGTATGAGGATAATAAAAGTATGTACTTCATTGGTTTGTGCACAGTCTTGTAACACCAAGGTCATGAGTTAGGATCCCTGTACCAGCTGGCTACCCTCCCCCAGAAAAAAAGTACTTACTTCAGATTAATTGCAAAAATTAATGTAAAGCACTTAGTGCTCAGTAAATGTTCATACTTATTACCTTTACTACTATAATTATGTACTGAAGAGTTTGGCTACATTAAGTGTCTGAGCCCCCAGCTCAGATACTGTTAAATAAATCAACATTCCAGTATCATAC
>NW_007827938.1:0-795 GCF_000696425.1 Galeopterus variegatus
TTTGGAGTTCAGGGGAAAGGTCAATGCTGGAGATGCACACACGCACACACACATACACAAACACACACACACACACCACATACACAGACACACTTGCCATTGGCTTATAGATGGAACCAGAAGATATCACTTATGAAATGGAGGTAGATAGGTGCAGGTAGAGAAAATGAGAAAACCAAGGACTAAGCCTTGGAACACTTCAGCACTGGAGATCAGGAAAATGAAGAGCAAAACAACTGAAAAGGAAGAGCCAGTGGAGTAGGAAGAGAACCGTGAGGGACGAACTGGAGGCCAAGGGGGAAAAATGTTTCAGGAGGAGAGAGTAATCAACTGACAAATATGGCTCAATAAGCCCAGTCAGATGAGCATGGAAAACTGACTACTGGAAATGCAACCCAGCAGTCATCGGTGACATCTATAAGAACACTTTTCATGTTGTGCTCGGTTCAAAATTATAATTTAACTACTTTGAATATATCAAAGAAAAAAGGTCAGTAAATGTCACTGAAACCGAAAGGAATCTTTTAAGTCCTAGCACCGTACTGTTTCTCCAACTCTAGCCTGGCCCCAGATGATTTTGTGAGATATTTATGTGTTCGCACAGGCAGCTATCTACAAATGATTCTTATAATAATAACAAGAATCTCTCTAAAATGTTTTAAATGTTTGTAAGAGTAGTATTGAAATTACTATTATTTAATAATATTCCATAAACACCAGATGTAAAAATAACGCAATAGAAATTGGCCAATTTCTGTTCAGTTGAATGGCCAGTTCTGATCTGAACTTCAATTA
>NW_007827939.1:0-795 GCF_000696425.1 Galeopterus variegatus
AACTTCCTTGTCTTGTCAATAAAAAGAAAGGTTGATTTTGGATAGGGGCTGCTCCCCTGATAGGTGACAGTCCCTCCAGGCCTCATTGATGGAACTTTGAGCAAATTCTCTCTTTCTCTTTTCTCCATCTCAGTTATACAAAGGAAAGTGTAACAATCTCCAGAGCATGTTACACCATCCACCCCTAGGTCCCATAGCTGCAGCAGCCAGGGGCTCTCCCTGTTTCTGCTGCTTTACTGTCTCCCTAAGCCAACCATTTCATTCTGGGTAGATGGGACATAGGTGGTGAACTGGAACACCTGTCAATCACCCACCAGTTGTCTGTCTGGTCCTATACACTGCTCATGCTTCATTTTCTGATGCACAACAGGTCATGCCTGAAGATGCACAGTTTCCCCCAACTCACCACTGGGTGGGTCGTCTTCCCTGTGTGAGAAGCAGGAATGGCCAGTCACTGCATGTCATCCTCCAGGACATTCATCCGTGCTTCCCTCAACTCTGCTTTCTGCCACAAATCTCAATCGGTTTGCAGCGTAGTGATCAGCAGCCAGGCTCCGATCTGTAGAAAAGTGACCACCAGGCACCACATGCTCAAGGACTGCCACATTTCCTCCCCCTCCTGAGGGGTTTTGCATTGTAGTATCTGGTCTATGCTGCCTTGCAATACAGTGAGCAGCAAACAAATCCCAGTCAACAGGAATGTTGCCATAGGGCAGAACATATTCACATAGCGTATTTCCTCCTTCTTCCAGGGGGCTTTCGGCTCCTGTACCTGCTCAGAATCCTGTCACAGAC
>NW_007827940.1:0-795 GCF_000696425.1 Galeopterus variegatus
CATTTAGTTTCTTTTCTGATTTGGATCTCTTCCCTTTGACGTTCCATTAGGCCTATCCTCTTTTCCGTCTGTTTTCTCTGTTGTACAAATTTCACTCTCCATTCATGTTCAGAGGAAATGAACCTTTTCTCCCATGAGTTCACACTTTTTTTTTAAACTTCCCCCACCTGTGTTCCATTTTATGCTTCTAAGCTAGTAATGAGATCTTATTAAAGGATGGCTCAAATCTCATCTTTTAAAAGAATTTCTTCAGCTCAGCTGGCTTCTGACTCTACCCTAGCCGTGTTTCCAGTTCTTCGCATTCTGATCTAATCGCTTCTCTGACAGAACTTTGAGTTGCTTTCTTCTTCCTTGTCTGATTTTTATGGTTTCCCAACATGGTACTGACAAAAGAGAACGGGCTTTGAGTCTCAGCTCTGCCACAGCTGCACAACCATGAACAGATTACTTTCCATCTGAATTTCCTTACCTGAAAAATACAGATAATCACAACTAAATCACAAGGTTTTTGGAATGACTAACTGAGAGCATATAGTATAGAGTTGGAGTCTTACTAATTATTAATTTTTCTATGTTATACATTTTTTTAGTCTTTAGAAAATTTTCGCATTGTTAAAGAGATTACTAGAAATTCAGAGTAGTGTATAATAAACTGCTAGTTTTCAAGAGAAAATACCTTACATAGCATGGTTTCTTCCTTTGTCTTTTCCCCATATCATGCACATATCCATTCATTTTTTTTTTGTCTTTTGTCTTTTTCCGTGTCCGGCAATGGATTGCAACCCTCAGTGTTGC
>NW_007827941.1:0-795 GCF_000696425.1 Galeopterus variegatus
TCACTGTCCACTGTCTTTTATTGCATGCTTTTTCCTATTCTTCAACCTTGCCTTTTTCACTCGCTTATTTCCCATAGCGGGTAAGTATGATTTGTCAGCCTCATCTTTTAAAAAATCCTACTGTTGTGTCTCCTGATGGAACTCAACACTCCCTGTCATCTATTCTTGCCAAAATGTTAAACCCAAATCTGAATCTAAAGAATACAGAAGAATCAGGTGGAAACATGTTAAATGATACTTCAAGGATGAAATCAGCAAAAAAAAAAAAAAAAAAAAAAAAAAACCAATCCAAACAAACAAAACTTTACAGGACAGATGGCCAAGGAACAAAGACAGACAGACATGCAGGGGAAACCTATGGATTAAAAGAGCCTGAAGAGCCCTGCCGCTCAGGCCAGCTCCGCGGCCCATCCCGGAGCTCTACGATTGCTGGGGCCGTCCTGTGCCCTCAGGCTTGGCGGCCGCGGGCGAGGGCGCGGGGATCGGAGAAGAAGCGGCATTTTTCTGGGGGTCCGGAATCGGCGGGACCGGGGACTCTTTCCTGCACCACCGCTCGCCAAGACAGCGGCTGCCCAAGACTGTCGTCACCCCGGAGCGCCCGAGTCTCCGGCCACTGCGGCCAGTGGGCCAAGGTTGGGCGAGCTGTCCCTGCCGGCTCCCGGCTGGCTGCTGAGGATCAGGGAGGAGCTGTGGAGGGCGGGGACTGGTGCCGGAGGAGGGCCGGGGTGGGAACTCTGGGGAGATCCCGGTGGCTGCACAGACAAAAAACCCCGAATGGCAGGAGAGCGTTCAACT
>NW_007827942.1:0-795 GCF_000696425.1 Galeopterus variegatus
AAAAATGGAGTCATGTTTTTCAATCTGTCCATATATATTATCCAGCCCACTGCTTTGTGAAGAATTTTTTTCCATGTATTATTTGTGAGAGTGGCATCGCTTAAAAATATGTGCTTATTTCTACAAAAATATGTCATTCTTATGGTTACTATTGTTTGCCAGTGATAAAGAAAAAAAAAAAAACAAGAAAACTCTGTCTTCTAAATAAGGATTTCTAGTTTTATGCAGTACTAAATCTTAGATATTTCAGAAAACTGAATTCTTCATTTTATTGATGAAACCCAACAAGAGAAGCTTAAGTTCACACTGCTAATTAGTAGTAAGCTTCAGACTAGAAATCAGGTATTTCTAAATCTAGTTGTGTCCTTCCCATTGCCAAGGATTTTCTAGTAAGATACATTTTTGAGCCCAGAAATCATACAAATGGGTTGACAAACATATCCTGGTTTGCCTGGGACTTTATTAGTTTCAGTACTGAAAGTCCCAGATGTCAGAAAACCCTTCTATCCAAGGACTTTTAAAAATTTCTGTATATAAAATACGTATTTATATATTTTTAAATTTATATATATATAAAATATAAATATGTGCATAATACATATAAAATACATATATTATGCATATATAAAATTATGTGTATATGAAATTAAAACAACAAATTTCCAGGGTCATATTTCCATTGCCATCAATTTTACTTCTCCGAAGTAAGAAAATAAAGAGAAATTAAAAGAAAATAAAAGAAAATGAGGATGTGGGCAGAGAAGCTGTGTCTGATTTCTCCTCCTATGACACCTA
>NW_007827943.1:0-795 GCF_000696425.1 Galeopterus variegatus
AATCAGTCTCAGTACCCCCTCAGCACCACAGCGCTTCGCGGACTCCAACCCATTGTCAAGGGCTTTCTCAGGAAGGGATACCTCCGCCTCACTCAATCACCTTTCAATACTCCCACACTGGCGGTAAAAAAGCCAAATGGCTCCTATCGATTGGTCCAAGATTTCCGTTCAATCAATTCTGCCGTAATTCCTATCCATGCCCTCGTCCCTAACCCGTACAGCCTCTTATCCCAGGTTCCAGCCTCCACTACTTACTTCTCAGTTTTAGACTTAAAAGATGCCTTCTTCTCCATCCTCTTAGATCCTTCCTCACAGCATCTATTTGCTTTCACATGGACTGACCCCAACACTCGTCATTCAGAGCAGCTTACCTGGACTGTTTTACCTCAGGGATTCCGGGATAACCCCCACCTTTTCAGCCAAGTGCTGGCCAAGACCTCAAACATTTTCACTCTTCCCACCCACAGTCAACTCTCTTACAGTACGTAGATGACCTTTTGCTCTGTAGTCCCTCTTGGGCACAATCACAGGCCGACACTGCATCCCTTCTTAATTTCCTGGCAGACAAAGGATATCACATTTCACCTTCTAAAGCTTAAATATCCCTCACTGAACTTACTTATCTGGGATTTGCATTATCTCCTTCTCGAAAGGCCATCACCCTTAACAGGGTACAGCTTTTAGAGTCTCTGCCCTCTCCAAAAACCAAAGCAGAAATTTTATCCTTTTTCGTCTTAGCAGGATACTTTAGAGTGTGGATCCCAAATTACTCTCTGCTGGCCCACCCACTGTATA
>NW_007827944.1:0-795 GCF_000696425.1 Galeopterus variegatus
AACATCAGAAACTTGGGATGCTCATCTGAAATAAACTGGTTGAGGTTATTTTCACAATTTTGCTGTGATGAGCATCAAGGAGCTGCAGGAATAAACTGTAGTATTGTACTGATTATAACAAAAGAATAAAGAAGAATTGAGAAAAAACAGGAATCTCAGTATACATAAGAAAATTCTAAAAAATAGAGGAGTTACGGAACATAGGATGGGAAGTAGACGTTAAAAGACAAACAAGAATTAAAAGGGAATGATTGTAGAGAAGTATATTCTGAGGGATAAATATGCCTGCAACATCAAAATAAAATGCAATATATAAAGTTTAACTTAACTCTGGAGTAATTCCATATGAATTAGTGAAGATTACAAATTATAGGATAATTTGTAAACACTTTATAAATTTCAAATATATGAAATGACTAACATACAACTTCAATTTCCGGATAGAATGCAAAATACTGCTTTAGCAATACTCACTATATTCACTTGAATGCAGAAATATTTGAATATAAATAAGTTTTAATGTTACTGTTTATCCTAAATGAATTAAAAATAAATAAATAAACGTAAAAAAGCTTTTATTAATAAATAAAATCAAAATTAAACAAAGAAAAATTTTAGTAGTACTGTTCTTCCTAATAAATGAAAAATAATAACTAGAAAACTCAGCAAGATCAATTTACTGGAAATTTCAGTTTGTTAGTCTTCAAAAGAACAGTCATATATGTTGTAAAAATATATATTTACAAAAATACATTGTAAGAAACTTAATTCTGATGTACAGAAAAAAATGAAATA
>NW_007827945.1:0-795 GCF_000696425.1 Galeopterus variegatus
CCTAGTGCAGAAACCATGCGCATGACCCCAGGCCGGCCGGGCTCCTGTTCCTAGGTGCGTGGGAAGAAAACAAGAGAGATGAGGTGGGCTTCTATGATTCTGTTTCCCCCCGTATTTCTGTTCATAGCAGAGGATCAATGAATATATTGATTATTACCAAGCCCCTCCTCCTCATGAGCATCAAAGAGGGTGTTAGAGAAAAAATCAGATAATATCTAAAGGAAGCTGTTGTGGATTGAATGTCCCCCCCAAAAACTCACTGAAGCTTGAACCCCATTATAACAGTGTTAATAGGGTGGGAAATCAGACTATGGCAGTGTTAAAATGTGGGACCCACCAGAGGTGACTGGATTGTGAGGAATGTGCCCTCATGAATGGATTAATCCATTCATGGAGTGATGTGTTCATGTTCTAGTGGGCTGTCACGGTTGTGGCACCCATGGCTTTATAATGAGCAAGTTAATAATGTCCCTTGCCATTCTCACTATGTGATATCCTGGTCACCGTGGTACCCTGTAGAGAGTTCCCACCAAAAAGAAGGTCCTCACCAGATGTCCCTCTGGACCATGGACTTCCCAGCCTCCAAAACCATAAGAGATAGATTTTATTTTCTTTATAAATTACCTGCCTTCAGGTATTCTGTTATAAACAACAAAAAATGAACTAATACAAAACCTCTGTTTTCCCAGGGAGAGAAGATATTCGCTTGATTTACTGAGCTTTGTCCATAGCTGCAGTAGAAAAGGAAAATTTGCGATTTGGGAAAATGTTGGGGGGAAATTCTCTGCCTGTGCC
>NW_007827946.1:0-795 GCF_000696425.1 Galeopterus variegatus
ATTAAAATATTGATTGAATATCATTGGTTGGCAGAAAGATGTTATTTTAATGTTTGTCTTCCTTCTTTGTCATATATTTTAAGGTTCAAAAATACATATTTTTCATATTAGTAATTAAGTAAAAGCTACTATTTATAAATACAGCAGTGGACATATTTCATGGTAGGAATGAGAAAGCCATGTTCTGATGGTTCCTTAAGGACAAAACTAGGACTAATGGGAAGATTTTTTTACAACTCAATGGAGTCAGGCATTGCAAAGTTATTCTTAAAAACTGGAGCTGGAATGGCTAAAATTATAAAAAGACGAGGATGCTTAGTGTTTAATGAATTGATCAGCAGTTTTATCCAAGACCTCAGCTGAGAATTGGATTAACACAATCTCCCAGCCTTCAGACACCTTGATTTTAATTAGCAGGCATTTCTAGTTCTTCCCAGTGCCAACTGGCAACTTCAAATATCTTTTAAAGTGTAGGCAGAGTCTCCAAAATATTTTTTATTGAATATTTTAAGCTGGGATTTATTTATGAATCTTTTTAATGTTTTAGAAGGAAACTGATAAATCCCAATAATATCGTTGCTGTTTAAACATTTCCAAGTTAGGTGAGATTAGGGAATAGTAAAAATGTCAAAGAAGGAGATGTTGTATCTAGTTGTATAGATAATTTCCTAATGCAGTCAAAATTATCTGAAAATATACTCTGGCCCAGACACATACCTTAAATAATATAGCAGAAATTGGAAGAAGGAATAAAGAACAAGTATCAGTTTTTGTGGTTGTTTATTAGCATTTTAA
>NW_007827947.1:0-795 GCF_000696425.1 Galeopterus variegatus
ATTATCCCATTTATTCCTCCCTACAGTACTATGAGATGGGTAGTGTCATCTGGATTTATAGGTGAGAAAACTGATGCTCAACAAGATTGTCACATACCCAGGGTCTCAGATTTATTAAGGGACAAAGCTAGCATCCAAAGCCTATATTCATAATGTGGGTGACATTGCATTTGTAACTTCATTTGATTACCACAACAAACATTTGTGGTAGAGTAAATGTGTTTTCCTCATTTTTCAGATGCGGGGTTCTGAAGGTCAGAGATACTAAGTAACTTTCTCAAATGGGTAGTTAGTGAAGTTAGAATCAAATTCAGCCTTCTGACGAAATTACATCATGCTGGATTCCCTCGAAGCTTAAAAGGCTGCATTTTAGCCCTAGAATGTTTCGGAAGGACTGATGAGCTTCTCTTGGGCTGATCTGCAGACCCAGAAGGAAAGTTTGTTTCTAGAAAGAAACAATATTCCAGACCCTTCACATTTTATACTACATTTATTCTTAGAGTAATATGTTAATTTCAGCCTCTACTTCCCCCTCAGAAGTGCAGCCGTAAATCGTAAATCTCGAGGGATGGGGCCTGGCCTCCATCTGGCTTAGTGCTTGGCATACGTGAGCGCTCAGTCTATGATTGTCTTTAACTAAAAAAGACCCCAAAAAAGGAGGCTGGTCTGACCTTGCCTGAAAAATGCAAATGCCAGGGCAGTTTCCCAGCAGTTTCAGTCTGCATCTAGCCATGGCTCTGCATCTATAGAACAGCTTTTCTCCTTAGGACAAGTAAGAGAAAATGGACTTAAATT
>NW_007827948.1:0-795 GCF_000696425.1 Galeopterus variegatus
AGACTGAGACTGGTCCAAACCACAGGAGGTGGGCAGAGTCCAGAATATTAGGTAGGGCTCCACCTCTTCCCATCAGGATTTCTTTGAAAATGAGAGCTGCTAAGAATATAAAAGACCCCTGATCACTCCCTCTCCACATGTGGGCATTTTACTTTCCACATGTCCATATGAGCATGGGTGCGTGCGCATGCATGCACACACACACACACACACACACACACACACACACACACACACACTGATTTTTCATGTGTAGACCATGAAGATGGAAGCAGCGAAGGGGCAAATACCAGGAAAGTAACAAGAAGGGGGAAGAAAGCATTGCAGGCAGCTGTGCGATGGGGCAGTGGCATCCATTCTCCTGGTTACATGCCCAGGGCCCAGAGCATGGGCAGAAGGATCTGAAATATTCCCAAGGTTGTGCCTTGTCCAGGGCCATCACCAGCACAGCTGTGAAAGGACTGAGCTGATTTCCTGCAGTATATTTATGTGGGCTTCTGGAACTAGGATAAGCCCACCCACCCTGTTGTAGACACAGGCTGTATAAAAAATGTCAGTTTTCTTCTATCTATATAAATTGTGGTGCTTGGAGTAAGTGACCCAAAGGATTTCAGATGCTCAGAAGGTGTTTGCTGGCTTTGATACTCCATCAAAGCCCATTGTGTTCTGACTCCCTGGTATAAATTCTTTTCACTCTCTCCAGGTTCTTTAAAGCACAGAGAGGCTTGTGACTTGAGTGGAGGATACTTGGAGTAGTGCAGAGTCTATCAGAACACTGGACCTTGAATCTGGAGT
>NW_007827949.1:0-795 GCF_000696425.1 Galeopterus variegatus
AAGACATAAAAGATGGGCAGGAGATAGTTAAGCAAAATGGAAAGGGAAGAATTAGCAGACCTGGAATCAAAAAAAGAGAACAGCCTGAACAATAGTTGAGAATATATGGAATGTAATTTACAAGAGTAATAAGTGACAAGAAATGGGGCTGAAGTGGTGGGAGTGCGAGTCAGAGAATCCCAATCTTATCCTAAGGGCAATGTAAGTGTCAACAGGGGATGACATAATCAGATTTGCATTGTTGGTAGATTATTCTGACTGGTGTGTGAGATGGATTGGCAAGGGGTAATACAGGTAGTTACATAGCTGCCCCAGGTAGTCTACAAGGTAAGGGCTATGGGAGTAGAAAGAAAGTGTCACATTTGAGAAAAGCGTGAGGAGCAGAATTAGTAGAACTGCATGAAGGGGAAAATCTGTGTCAACAGAAAAAAAGTTGCAAGAAATCAGATTTCTGGTTTAATAAATTTATACAGAGCAATGAACAGAAACAGTTTTGGAAAAGATAATAATGATTTCTTTGGGGGCAAGTAGAAGTTAACATTCCTGTAAGACTTTTAAGGAGACACTTCCACTAGCAGTAAGCGAAAATCACTGGTCTTGTTTGCAAAATAGAGTTGCAACCTGAATATAGAGTTGGTTCTTATTGGCATATCGATAGTAATTAGATCCATGGAGTGGATGATACAATCTAAGAGTTTAAGTGAGGAACAGATAGGCCCAAGGACAGAGCTCCGAGAACCAGCAACCTTTAAGAAGTGAGCAGAAGAAAGGGAACCTGCAAAATAGATGGAAGTT
>NW_007827950.1:0-795 GCF_000696425.1 Galeopterus variegatus
TAGCCCTCTGGCCTGTAATGGAAGATGCAACCTTGAAGATCACTGAAATTCCTTCAAGGTTGTTTTCTCCTTCTCTTGATAATCTCTTCCTTCTGTACTCATCTTCTTAGTGAAGTGCTCCTAGGCTATATGCTTCCTTTAGTGGCCAGGCTAAAAGTTTTCAAATATTTTGCCCTCTGCTTTCTTTTGAATTATAAATTCTGGCTTTATCTCATGCCTTTTCTGCCATAACTCAGCATAGGCTGTTGCAAGTAGTCATGCGTCTTCCTTAAGGCTTTGCTGCTTAGAAATTTCTTCTGCTAAATACTCTGGGTTAGTACTTTGAAGTCTCACATTCCATAAAACATTGGGGCATGAACAGAATTCAGCCAAGTCCCTTACCAGTTCATAGCAAGGGAGAGCTTTGCTCCAGTTTCCAATAAATCCCTCCTCATTTACATCTGAAATCTTCTCAGAATGGCCTTTACCATCCATATTTCTATCAGTATTCTGCTCACCACCATTTAACCAGTCTTTAAGAAGTTCCAACTTTCCCTGGTTTTCCTGTTTTCTAAACTCCCACCAGCAGCTGGGATTTTTCTAGCCTGCTCCTTCAAATTCTTCCAGCCTCTTCCCATTACCCAATTCCAAAGATGTTTCCATGTTTTCAAGTATATGTTATAAGTAACACCCTGCTTCTGGTACCATATTCTGTATTAGTCCATTTCTGTTGCTAATAACAAAATATTTGGAACTGGGAAATTTATAAGAAAAATAAATTTATTGCTTACAGTTTTGAAGGCTAGGAAGTCCAAA
>NW_007827951.1:0-794 GCF_000696425.1 Galeopterus variegatus
GCCCTGAGTAACAATCTTAAAGAAACTCAGTGAGATACAAGAAGACACAGACAACACAATGAAATGAGAAATCAAACTAGGACATGAAGGAGGAAGTTTACAAAGAGATAAATACCATTAAAAAATTGTAGCAGAACTCCTGGAACTGAAAGACTTATTCAATGAAATAAAAACTGCAATTGAGAATGTAAGCAGCAGGCTAGAGTGAGCAGAGAATGAATTTTTGATATTAAAGACCATCTTCTCAAAATAACCCAAGCAGACAATTAAAAAATAAATAAATAAAAAGAAAGAAAAGAAAAGAAAAAAGAATTTTAAAAAATGAGGAAAATCTGAGAGGTAGCAGACCACCTTAAGTGCAGGAATATCTGAATCATGGGTGTTCCAGAAGGGGAGGAGAAAGGTAAAGTCATTGAAAGCATATTCAATGAGATAAAAGTGGAAAACTTCCCAGGCATTGGTAGAGATACAGATTTCCAGATGCAAGAGGCTTGAAGATCCCCAAACAGATTCAATCCAAAAAGGTAATCTTTGAGATACATTATAGTCAAACTGGCAAAACTCAAAGACAAAGAGAGAATCCTAAAAACATTAAGAGAAAAGCATTAAGTCACCTATAAGGGAGTCCCCATCAGACTAATGGTAGACTTCTCAACAGAAACTCTATAGTTCAGAAGAGAAAGGGATGATATATTAAAAGTACTAAAAGAAAAAAAACTGCCAGCTAAGAATACTATACTTGGCAAGGCTATTCTTCAGAAATGAATGGGAAATAGTGTATTTCCC
Source organism: Galeopterus variegatus (assembly GCF_000696425.1). Classification (NCBI taxonomy): domain Eukaryota; kingdom Metazoa; phylum Chordata; class Mammalia; order Dermoptera; family Cynocephalidae; genus Galeopterus; species Galeopterus variegatus. The sequence goes on from NW_007827951.1 coordinate 787, forward strand.
AGACAAAC
>NW_007827952.1:0-794 GCF_000696425.1 Galeopterus variegatus
CAGCAGTCCACTTCCAAAGACTAAATACAATGTCAGAACCAAACAAAAATAGGTGTCACTTAGTGAAAAGGCCCAGAGAACTCTGCTGGAGCTCCTTAAATCTCCCCAGCCAAAGTCAGGATTGGCCCTGGAGACCATGTAAAGCTGATACCAAAGAGAGGACCGCAGCAGTCTTGACCACAGGGTGGAAGCACAGAGAGAGAAGAAGATTCCAGAGGACTAAGAAGAGCTTATAAAATGTTTGACCTCAGACTCTCAGACATGGAGAGAAATGGCATTGGAATAATTAGCTCAGCATCTTTTTTCCTGCAGTCCTGCCTTGATGCCACATGAGCAGTCAGATAGAGTTATACCTTTATAAGATAAATATCTAAAAAACAAAGTCATGAGAATACTTTTGAGTATCTGCTCACTGTTATAAACAAACAAAATATATGTGCCTAAGCACACAAATAGGATGGTTAGTACAAGTTTAACCACTTAGCTTAGAGTTATCCTGCCAAAATATGATAGGTTCTTCTGTTCCTTTCTACTCTCAGGATCTCCTAACATTGCTGTGCTCATTGCCCATGAATTTCCCTTAGTAGGCATTCTACTGTTCCCTAAGTTTATACACTATAACTCAAACCAGTAATATACTAATTGAGCAACCAATAAAGAAAGCTTGTTAGATTTCCAATGTCAACATATGCATTTACTGTGTTAAAAAGAAAATAAATATGTCAAAAAAGGAAATGAAAGTGTGGCCATTTTCCTAAAAGCCTAAGAACAAATCTGGCTCCAAAAAAAAAAAA
>NW_007827953.1:0-794 GCF_000696425.1 Galeopterus variegatus
GGCCAATAAGGGCTAAGGCAAGGTTCCCACAGACACCCCCACCCTACTTCCTCCCAGCGCCGTCTTAGGCTGCCACATTAATAAGCCCTTGTGGGCCCACAATGGCGCCGCTTGTAATGTCACTTAAGGTGGCGTTAGTTTTTAAGGCCCGACAGATCAGATTTTCTATTTCTGCAAAAAAAAAAAAAAAGGCTGTTGGAATGTTGGAATCTTAATAGGGATTGCATTGAATCTGTAGATTGTTTTGGCAACTATGGCCATTTTTGCAATTTGAATCGTCCAACTCATCACCACATTATAACTTTCCACTTAGTTACGTCTTTAATTTTCTTCAGCAATGTTTTGGTAGTTGTTAATTTTTAATGTAAAAGTCTTGTACCTTCTCAGTTAAATTTATACCTCATTTTTTAAAATTTTGATGCAATTTTTTAATTTTAATTTTAAATTTTATTTATTCTTAGCATATTCATTCTTACATATTGTGATATTTCTTTATGCCTTTTGCCTGATCTATCATTTCCCAAACCCCCTCCCTCCATGCTCCCCATCTCTAACATCCTTAGGTTTGTTCTCTCTTTCTGAAAGTTCAACTTGCTGTTAAAGTCTTTTCTTTCTTTATTTCCTTCATTCCTTCCTTCTTCTCTCCACTCTTTCTTTCTTTCCTTCATTCCTTCCTTCTTCTCTCCATCCCTCCCTCTATTACCCCTCCCTCCCTGCCTTCCTAGCAGCCAGTTATGAGTGAGAACATGCAGAATTTCTGTTTCTTTGTCTGGCTTGTTTCACTGAACATGATT
>NW_007827954.1:0-794 GCF_000696425.1 Galeopterus variegatus
TTATGGTTTGTTTTTATGTACACAATGGCATGCACATCTGCCTGCTCCTCTTCATCTTAATCAAACCCCACCCATCCTCTCAAATCTATCCTCCTACCTGGCTCTGATTTTATGCTCTGGTCTTTGCCCTTTGTTTCCCTAAATTCATGGCATCATTTGGTTTTTCTCTTGGTAATTATCTTCACCCATCTGGTTTACAAGGCAAATTGTTCTGTCTCCTATCTAAACCAACCATCTCCACAGACTGCAAAACTCTGGGGCTCCGTAAGTACCAATGAGACCAATCTTAGCAAAGAAAGTAAAATCAACCTATGTCGATTGTGAATGTCTGGTCTAGAGTTTTTGGACATCTCTATATTCTCAGAGATACAGCACATGACTGGAGGAAAAGTTTGACTCTGGAGTTAGAGTACCTGGACTCAAATATTGGATTTGAAACTCTGTAGCTATGAGACTTTAGGTAATGAAGTGCCTCAGTATTACAATCTGTAAAATGGGAGTAATATTGACCATGAAGATTAAAAGAGCTAATATACATAAAGCCCTTAGAACAGTATCTGACACACTGAAACACTAAAATAGTATTTTCTCTTATTAGTATTATTCATTTTTAAGTCTTTTGAACATAGTAATTCCTAAAATACTTGTGGGAGAAATTTAGAATAAATATTAAATTAAAAAAGAATAGCAAAAGCAAGAAAGCTATGTCTTGAATGAATGTGTGAATTCATTTACTCCTTAGTAAATATTTATTGATTTTCCATGATGAGGCAGCCACTGCACTAGATACTGGG
>NW_007827955.1:0-794 GCF_000696425.1 Galeopterus variegatus
TCCCTATCCATCACCTCCCCAAAGCCCTACTTTTCAAATACCATAGCTGGATATCCCACCCACTTAACAGTTATAGTGCGGATCAATATTCAATATGAGTTTTGGAGGGACATTCAAACTATACCACAGATGTTTATTCATGTATTTATTCTTTTAACATTTCTTTATCATGCAGGTTATAAGCACCTGTGATTTTTTACTTGTTCCTATAACAGAAATGATCTAAATAATGTCCATTTTTAATAGACTTTACATTCTGACCAGAAAAACAAGAAATCATGTTAACTTGTGTTGAATTCATATGGAATATTTAACCAAAGTGAGAAAGAGAGAGAAATGGGAATAAGAATTTAGGAAGAATTTTTAGAGAAGGCAGCTTTAGAAAAATAATTAAGCGTTTACTTTGATGTAGCTGCAGTTTGAATAAACTGTTTTTCAATTTTGACATATAATACAATTATGAATATAAAATACAGATTTGAGAGTGAACAGCACGATTGCAGATACAAATTTGGAAACCAGTGGCCTAAAGCTGGTGTTTAATGTCATACTTACAGAGGTGGTCTGCTAAGGGGTTGACAACAAAGTGTAATAAGAGGCCCAGGAGTGAATCTTGTGTACCACCACATCAGAAATCATGAAGCTGAGGAAGTCCCAGCATAGGAGTGAGAAAGGGATGGTCCTGGACTTGGCAGGAGAAACGTGATTCAGGGTCCTGAGACCAAGCAAACTGAGGTTTTCATGTTGAAATGCTCAGATTTCTGTTTGAGAGTTGTGTTAGTGCATTTCTGTTG
>NW_007827956.1:0-794 GCF_000696425.1 Galeopterus variegatus
TGGAAGCTGTGAGGAAAATAGAGTGGTTTAATCAAGCCCCCTTGCCTTAGGTCTGGTTGGGGGTGGTGCAGCACTTTCCTTGTAAACAAGTTGTGTATGGGTGGAGTTAGCGCACATGTGCACCAATGTATCTTTTTCTTTTGTTGGTATTGTGTGTTCTTCAGAGTTGGTGAAGCAGCAGCAGCTTGGCAGAGCTTGAGTTTAAAAATAAAGCATGTTTACTCTGCTGGTAGCTGCTCAGTTTTTCTTTGGACTTTGCCTGTAGCAGTTGAGTTTTTGAGTCTCTCTGTGGACTGCTTAGCTCCTAGATATGTGTGTGCAGAAATAAAGACTACTCTTTCTTCAACCAAGGCTCCAAGGACCGTATTTTTCTTGTTATCCAGCTTGTAGACCTGTGTGTGAAGGGTTTGTGACCCAGTCTGTACAATGGGCTTGAGGGTCTGTGAGCTCCAGACCCAGCCCTAGCTCTACAAAAGCTCTTAAAATATTTTTGCTTTATTTTTGCCTATTGTATGCAATAGAAGTGATTATAGTTTACTCATATGTATCAAGTGGGAGACAAAGTGTTAGAAAATCAGAATACATCAAATGGTTCTTTAAATGAGTTTTCCTCCATATATAGGTATAATGATTTGTTAAGGGTAGATTTTTAAAGTCTAGTATGTCTCCTATAAACATAGAATTTTCAATTGTTTAATAATTCCCTTTATTCTAATTATTTTTCCTTTCACATGTTAATATAAAAGTTCATTTTCTCTGCAGCATTCCTTAAGAGTAACAAAATTCTTATGATA
>NW_007827957.1:0-794 GCF_000696425.1 Galeopterus variegatus
ATTATCGAGCTTTGAAAGTTTTGTTGTTTTGTTTTAAGTTTCTTTACCAGGATATGTGTCTCAAATATTTTCTCAGTGTGTGGTCTGCCTTTTAATTTTTCTACCAGTGTTTGATAGATAAAATATTCTAACTGAAATAAGGGACAATTCAAAGTTATTTTTCATTCCTAAATTTTTCTTTTGGTGTCATACCTAAGAAATGTTTTTCTAGCTCAAGTTTGGCAAGACTGTTTTTTAGATTTCCTCCTAGAAACGTATGGTTTTAGATTTTATAATAAGACTTATAATCCATTTCATGAATTTATTTATTAGTTGCAAATAAAATGTAAAGTTTTCAGAAGCACTTGTTTAAAAGTTTATCCTTTCTCCATCGGAGGGCCTTTGATCTTTTATTAAAAGTGTCTTGATCATATATGTATAAGTCTTTTTCTGGACTCTTTTTTCTTCCCATTGAACTATGAGTCTATTCTGTTGTCAGTAACACAAATTTTTTGATTACTGGTGTTATAAGTAAAGATATAAAAAATTAAGTTCATTTCCAAAATTAACTCATCTATTTTATTATCTGTTATCTGTTATCTGTTGTCACAGTTCATTCCCTTTCCATATAAATTTTAGTATCTGCTTGTTCATTTCTCCAAAGTCCTGCTAGAGTTCAGATTTGTATACAATATATAATAGAATTAGGAGTGTCCTAACCATATCAAGTCTCCAATCTATAAAAACGTATCTTTCCACTTATTTATGGCTTCTTTGATATCTTTCATCAGTATTTTGTAGTTTTCAGCATGCAG
>NW_007827958.1:0-794 GCF_000696425.1 Galeopterus variegatus
TATAGTTTTATTAAAACATTAAAATTATACTAGATTTTCAGTCTATAACCAGCATATGTAGTTTGTGGAGTAAACACAGCTAGTGTCATCCTAAGTTAGGACCAAAAAATATAAATGTCACATAAGGTAGAGCTTCTTGAAAACTAAGATTAATAAAAATGAAAAGCAGTAATAGCAGAGGAAAAAAGTTGTCCGAATGTATGAAATCTCTGTTTTATTTCTGCAGTTTTGATTATGGCTTCCCACATAGAAAGGCCATAAATAAAACTTTAAAAATGATAGATACAAGTAGATGATAGGTAGATAGATAGACGTGCATGTGTGTGTGTGTGTATGTGGTAAAGTCAATTAATATAGGCAATATATTGACATGATATTTTGATATATAAATAATAAATGACAATTACTATCCAATAGAGAAATAATATTTTAGTCACAATAAGAGATTCTTAATACTTGACATAAAATATACATTTTTCACTTATTTCTTTTTCCATTGTTTTAGGTGAAAAATGCTATGTTCATTTTTACTATATCTCTTACGCTAAAATTTACAATGTATAAGTCACTCATATTTTCTAATGCTTTAATAAATTTCTACATAACTGATGGGAGCATTATTTTTCATGATGGCTCAGTAGTGAATCAGAAATAATTTGTTACTTTTAAATAAATTATTTTTTTATATCACATAAAAGTATTTTTTCTACAAGAAGTTTAAACAATCTAAAACAGTTTATGTTGTTGAATTCTTAAGCAATACTTTTCTGTAGAGGGTTTAAGGTCAACTTGTT
>NW_007827959.1:0-794 GCF_000696425.1 Galeopterus variegatus
CACCTGGATGTCAGAAAAAGGGATGACCTGACATGACAAACAAAATGGGAACCTAGTCAAATATCTCTTTTTTGCTGCCAACATTTTAATTTGCATCTTTTTCACCACTAATTGTTTCCTATCGCACTGTTCAAGGCCCATAGCAGCATTTCATATTCTACTGTAGGTTTGTTTCAAGCCTTTATTGCACCAAAACAGTCATTCATGTTTTGCTTTATCACCTTTTTTTTTTTTCCTTTTTGTCTTTTTACTGATCGGTAACGGGATCGCAACCCTCGGTGTCGTGCCCATACCGGGGACCGGCAACGGGATTGCAAACCTCGGTGTTGCGCCCGCACCATGCTCAGCCAGTGAGCGGGAACCAGTCTCCACATGGGATCCAAACCCTCAGTGGGAGCGCCGCCGCACTCCCAAGCGGCGCACTCTCCAGTGCGCCACTGGGCTGGCCCAGCTTTATCACCTTTTAAACCCAGTCTTCTTATATTGTTCTTTTGCCCACAATGAATCCCGAAATGTCCTCCAGTTTAGCATTATCTACAGATTTAATTAATGTATGATTTTGCTCATCTTCTAGGTGATTAATAAAGATATTGAATAAAATCAAGTTTAGTACCACAACTTGTCACGCCCGGTAGCTACCCGCTTCTAAACGAACACAAGTGCAGTTTGCTTTTGCATCTGTTCATGATCTTTTAGTCTATTCTCAATCCGTGTGAAAGTGTTCTTGAATCAGACTGTGTTCATCAATCTGAACTGGGAGCCTCCTTCAGAAGAAATAATTCCTTCATGGATTT
>NW_007827960.1:0-794 GCF_000696425.1 Galeopterus variegatus
AGGGTTGCGATCCGTTGCTGGTCACGAAAAAAGACAAAAAGGAAAAAAAAAAAAAGAATTATCTGTCTGGCATAGCACTGTCCAAGACTCTTCAGACTTCTGATGATCACAAATTGCATACGCAGACCCATGTGCAAAAGTGGGACTGTTCTCACCACAATGAGGATAAGCCAAGGCTTATTTAACTTCTTCAAGGTCATGTTATGAATAGGACTGTGCAACTAAAAAATTCGTTTTGTGTCCATAAAGCACTTGAAAGCTTCCGAGAGCTCAATATTATCATCAAGGGTCAAGTGTACAGCCAAGTACTGCCCATGGAGGTATAATCGCATTATTTTAATCACCACATGAAATACTAAAGGAATTTTCAAGGAATAAAAATCTGCAATATATCTATTTGAAGCGATTTTGTATTTATTTATTCAATTGAATTATTTATGTTATTCATAATGAGACGAAACTTGAACAGCATTTGTTCCATCACGTCTTCCTTTGCTTTCATCTGGTTTGCCGCATATGACTATTTTTATGCAAATGAGGTTATGATGACATTAAACATTTTCTACTGATTTTCAAGAACAAATATGTTCTCTCCATATGCCACAGTCTTCTTTTTCCTTCATCCATCCTCAAAGCTCTGTTGGCTGATCAGAATTTCTTCTAAATTAACTAAGAGAACATACCATCTGTAATACTGATGAGCCTGTCTCCCTCTGCAGTGCGCACATGGCACTCCCATTAATACCTGAATTTAGTCCATTTTGCCCATTCCACCAGCAGCCTGACTTATCCCC
>NW_007827961.1:0-794 GCF_000696425.1 Galeopterus variegatus
AAAAAAAAAAAAAAAGACCCATCAGTGAGTAACAGAACTCCCAGGGGAGGTTTTAGCCTCAGGTACAGAGGATTGGAAAAAAACAAAACTCCAAAGCAACAAACCTGTGTGTTTATGCATAACATCTTCACCAGGAACAAACTAATTGCAGACTCAAAAGAAGATGACAAAGCCTGAATACATCTTCCTAAAGAGAGTCCCACCCTGGAATGTTCCAAGTTCACAGGTCCTCCTAGGTAGAAACTACACTTCTTGAGAAAGACCTCATACTCTTCTCCTCCGTCCTCAGACCAGCTCCAAGAATAACCACAACAAGCCCCAGAGAGCATGCATCATCCATACCTGGCCTTTGGAAATGTACCTTTTTTTAAGAACAGGTCTTTAAACTGAGCCTCCTTCAGTGTGCTGTTGTTCAGGTGGTCACTGGACATAATCGAGTCTCTGCAGGGGGGTCCAAGCGTGACGCGGCCCCCCAAGTTCAAAGCATCCCTCAGCTTCAGGCAATCTCCTGTGCAGGCAGCTCAGAGCTGCAGTTACAGCCGTGTGGGGCGTGGGAGAGGGTGAGGGGTGTGTGTGTGTTTCTGTCTCTCTCACTCTCTCTACTGGATCAACCGGGCCCAGCCCAGGTGCTAGACTCAAACTCTGTGGCTCTGACCGCAGACGGTGTCTACCAATTATCGACTGCCATCAGCAGAAATCAGGAATTTTGTGGCAGGAAGCCGGCGTGTCGCCCAGCAGGGAACGGTGTAGGGTCTCCAGTCCTGAGACCGGCTGAACACCTGGCGTTGTTGCGC
>NW_007827962.1:0-794 GCF_000696425.1 Galeopterus variegatus
ATTTTTTAAGATTAAAGATTAGTTTTTTCAAAGGTGACAAATGTGAAAAAAACAAGTCTCTATCAAGGTCATGTTTTGAAATTCCAAAGTCTGTATCTTTTACAAGAATTAAATTCACAGACTTTTTAGGTACACATTTTGTAAGGGAGTCTGTTGACTCAGAAAAGGACAGTGTGCAGATCGCATTGCAGACAGTGAATATGTTGTGGGTACTGTACCCCATTATTCTCTAAATCATGGGATAATTTGCCAAGTTCCTAATTTGTCATTTCTTGAAATGTATGTTTACGTTGCGCAGGACGTGCCTGCAGGTAGAGCAGCAGCACATCATTTCCAATGGCCATTTAAATCCTGGAGTTTGCTTCCCTTGTGGTGTGTGCAGACCATGCCCTGTGATTCGGGGCTCCTGAAAGGTTCTGGGCTGCAGAAATTTCCTAACTGCAAATGATTACTGAATGAGCTGAGGGTGAAAGCTAATGGTTCAAGATAAAATCAGAAGATCATCTACACAGTACTGTTCCTTCCTCATCTCCATGGAAACTGCTGTTAATCAAGACGCTAGTATTTCAGAAGACAGGCAAGAGGAATCAGTTTCTGTAACTTCAGGTCAGCTGTTAAAAAATAGATTCAACAAGCACAGATTGAGACAGAATGAGTACAGAGAAAGCCATCTGCATGCAGCGGGGGAGCTCTGTTAGGCCGTTCTTTTGGATTTTAGAAAAAACAGATCATAAGTGGGATAATAAATATTAAGCTGCAAGATGTAAATTGAAAATTGAGCTCATACTCCCCCC
>NW_007827963.1:0-794 GCF_000696425.1 Galeopterus variegatus
TCCTGTTACTAGTGCAATTGTTGTCATGATTTTTTTCTACATTTATTATAAATCCTGAAATGAAATTTACTTTTGCCTTTAAGCACTTAATTAGAAAAATGAGATAAAGTATTTTATATTTATCTGCATATTTATCATTTCTGTTGGTCTTCTGTCAAAGTCAGTTTAAAGATGTTCCTTTAATATCTACTGCAGTAAAGTTTTCTATTGGCAATAAATTCTCTCAGCTTCTGTTAGTCTGAATATATCTTTATTTTACTTTTATTTTTATTAATATTTTCACCAAATACTTGTCTGTAATTCTAGGTTTACTTTTTTCTTTCTTTTGGGTACTTTAAAGATGTTATTCCATTTTCTTCTCATTTACATTGTTTTTGACATGAAATCTGTGTTTATTTTTGCTTTTGGTCTTTTGTATGTAATGTCTTTTTACTCTGTTTTTTAATATTTTCTCTGTATCATTGGTTTATAGCAATTAAATTATGATGTGATTTGGTATCATTTACTTTGTGTTTATATTGCTTGGATTTCATTGAGCTTCTTGGCCCTGTGGGCTGATAGTTTTTATCAAATTTGACAATTTGGGGTAATTTTATCTTCAAATATTTTTTCCATTTTGATCATTTGTTTGTGTTTCCTATGATACATGGGACATTAAGGTTCTGTTTATTTTTGGGGAGGAGAAATTTTTTTCTTTCTGTGGCTATGTTTGTATACTTAAAATTCTTTTTTCTACACGTTTACTGATCTTTTCTTATTCAGTGTCTAATCTGCTATAAAACCTAACCAGTAAA
>NW_007827964.1:0-794 GCF_000696425.1 Galeopterus variegatus
CAGTGCTGGTTACACAGGTGTATTAGTTTGCTAGGGCTCTGGCATGGGTCAGACGTGTCCACCAAAAGTTTATTCATTGGAATCTTGATCTCCATTGCAACAGTAAGAGAGTGGAAAAGCGTTTGTGGTATTTGAAAGGTGGGGCCTTGGAGAGGTGATTAGATCATGAGGACTGTGCCCTGCTGAATGGATTAATCTATCTATGAAGTAACGAGTTATCATGGGCATGGTTCTGATGGATTTATAAAGAGAACGAGTGAGAAGATTAGTGCTCTTGCTCCTGCATTTTCTCACCATGTGATAACCTGCATTGCTATGGGACTCTGTACAGAACCTGCACCAAGAAGACCCTCACCCAGATGTGTTCTCTGGCCTTTGAACTTTCCAGCCTCAAAAACTGTAAGATATAAATTTTATTTCTTTATTAATTACCCAGTTTCAGGTATTCTGTTATAAGAAACATAAATGGACTAATACAGAAAATTGGTACCTGGAATGGGGTTGTATTAGCCAGTTTTGTGTTGGTAACAGAATAAGTGAAACTGGATAATTTATTAAGAAAAGAGGATTATTTGGCTTGTGATTCTGGGACAGCTACATCTGGTGTGGGCCTCAAGATGCTTTTTTTTTTTTTTTTCCTTTTTGTCTTTTTTACTGACCAGTAATGGGATCGCAACCCGTACTGGGGACCGGCAACGGGATCGCAACCCTCGGTGTTGCGGCTGCACTGCGGTCAGCCAGTGAGCGGGAACCGGTCTCCACATGGGATCTGAACCCTCGGTGGGAGCGCCGCC
>NW_007827965.1:0-794 GCF_000696425.1 Galeopterus variegatus
AAAAAAAAAAACTACCCTAAAGGACCATATTGCTGTCTTTTAACCAGGAAGGACTAAGCAAATAAACCTAGGGCTTACTTTTATTAAAACACAGCAGGAACAAGAAATTCACTCTAAACCCATAGGCTGAGTCAGATTAAATATCCAGATTAAATTTACTTCAACTGGTAAATTTATCAAATATACTTCTTCATTTCTCAAGCAGGGACAGTTCCAGTAAGGACGGTGTTATCACAAAAACCACTTTTATTTTCCCCCTTCCTATATTTATTCACAAAGAACTGCATGCCTGCTATGTGCTGTGGTACTCGAAGTTGAGGCTCCATCAGTGAACAAGAAAAGCCTGTGCCCTCAGGAAGCCTCCATTCTAATGGCAAGAGACAGAAACAAGAGAATTTAGAGTATGTCAAGCGGTGATAAGTTCTAAGGATAAAAATGAAACAGCAGTGAGAGAGAGGAAGGGCAAAGGTGGAAGCGACGTCCTGGCCGGGGAAGGTGAGATCATCCAGAATCTTGCAGGCAGCCAAAGGATCACTTTGGTTCCTGTCCGGAAAGTAGACACACTAGGGGCAAGGACTGACAAGCAGGAACCATGGCAATGTTCCCGGAGGGAAATGACTGTGCTTGGGCTGGAATAGTTGCAGTGGAGGTTGTAAGAAGAGTTAGAGTCTAGCTATATTTTGAAGATAGAGTAGACAGGATTGGTTGACTCTTTGAATACCGTGTGTGAGAAAAAAAGAGTCAAGGAGTAGTCAAACGTATGTCTGGATAAGGGGAAAGTGAGGACTTAAGTA
>NW_007827966.1:0-794 GCF_000696425.1 Galeopterus variegatus
TGGCCAGCAGTCTGCTCTGCCCTCCAGACTGCAGTTTACTTGTGGCCAGGCCAAGATAGCAGCACTGGGAGCTTGCTGCCAGCAGAGGAGCTACCTAGTAGGGTGTAGAGCTTGCTTTTAGAAGTTTCACATGCTTCCTACTAGGCATGCTGAGCTCTCTGTTTCACCCTGCAATACACTGGCAGCCCTGAAGGGCTTTGCTTTTGGTGAGGGACTTTTGGTCTGACTTGCTGTGACCACCTTGAACTCCTGGGTTGGTTAGCTGGCTGGTTTTGGTAGTTTTACGTTTTAAATTTGATTTTTCTTTCATGAATTTTATTGGAAGTTAGACCTATGTAAGCAATACCATGGCCCACTTGAGCTGCCATCCCAGTGGGGGTATTTAATCAGTGCTGTTACAATTCATGAAAACACATTTTGAAATGAAAGGGAAGATGATGTACTTACATTGTAAAACGGTTTACAATAAAGTTTGGCATGTTATCTTAGTTTTTTAAAAAAGAAAAAAAAAAGCACTAGAGAAATATAAGTAGGAATGTATAACTTCTAAAGCACTACTGGAAAAAAATATAGAATACGAAAAATGTGACACTAAGAAAAGGCTGGAGAGAAAAACAAAAATAACAATATCAACAAATACTTGCACAAACAGAAAACAAATTAAGATAGCATTAATCACAAAATAATGGTGAATTTTGAGTAAATATCTTTATTAAAGACAGAAATGCCCAGTTTTTATGTGAAAAATCTAAATGCATACAGTTTCCAAGATATGCACCTGAAATAAAATGACA
>NW_007827967.1:0-794 GCF_000696425.1 Galeopterus variegatus
TGATGGATAAAAAAATAGAAGTCACAATGAAGTCAAAAAGAAATTTGAGGATGTGTATGAGAAATTCAAAAAAGAGACACAAGCAATTAAAAAAAAATCAAGCAGAAATCCTGGAACTGAAGAATTCATTCAAAGAAATTAAAAATACAACCAAGAGCATAAACAGCAGGCTGGAACAAGCAGAAGAAAAACTCTCTGAACTAGAAGACAGGCTTTTTGAATTAACACACTTGGACCAAAAGAAGAAAAAAGGATTTTAAAAAATGAAGAAAACCTGCAAAATATTTCTGATAACCATTAGCATACAAATTATAGGTATACAGGAATGGGAAGAGAAAGGAAAAGGCATTGAAAGCCTATTAGGTGAACTTATAGCTGAAAACTTCCCAAATATTGGTAGAGAAACAGTCTTACAGATCCAAGAAGCTCAAAGATCTCCAAACAAATCCCATCCAGAAAGTACCTCTCTAAGACACACTGTAGTCAAATTACAAAAAGTCAAAGAAAAAAATTCTAAAAACAGTAAGAGAAAAGCATCAAATTACCTATAAAAGAATCCCCATCAGGCTAACAGCAGACTTCTGAACAGAAACCCTACAGCCTGGGAGAGAGTGGAATGACATATTAAAAGTGCTAAATGAAAGAGGTTCTGGTCAAGATGGTGGAATAAATGGTTCCCAGAATCACTCTCTCCCACAAATCAACCAAATTTACAACTATAAAAGTGTATCAGCCAAGCTGGGGCCGCTGCAGCTCAGGAGAAGAGGAGGAGAGACCTACGGAGTTCATGAAGG
>NW_007827968.1:0-794 GCF_000696425.1 Galeopterus variegatus
CCTTTTCCCATTCCACTGCAGGATTTAGCTAGGCATGGCCAGATTCTCACTGACAGGCTGAAAAGGATCAGAACTGGTGTGGGGCTAACCCGAGAGCTGGGCACGTGTCTGGGCATCTAACTCATGGGTAGGAGCTGACATAGGGGCTCCTGCTGTTGGGTACAATCTAACAATGGAGGATGCAGCCCTCTCCTAGCTATAATGGGAAGGCTGACCCCAGGAGTGGGTGGGACACAAAGATGGGGAAACTAGGCTGCTATTCATAATTGGAGAGGCTTGTCAATGGACAGCAAGCAGGCCCTGCTACCACCCAGGGTGGCAGTGGGGAGGGAGACGTCAGGAGTTGGGGAGAGGAGTGAAACTCCTTGGCCTGGGACAGGCTAACCAGAGCCATAGAGGACCCAGGCCCTGGACCCTGGGATTTGGCACACTCCAAGGCCAAATCCCAGGGTCAGGTCCAGATTACATGGTATAGGGATGGGATACTGTGAGCATGGGGCCACAGATCCCCATGGAGGCATGAAGTCAGCAATGGAAGCACTGAAAAAATGACATGTTCCTAAGTCATGGACTGTGGAGCTGGGGCCTAAAGAAACCCTGAACTCCTTCACTGATGCTCTTCCTCCCTCTCTCTTTTCACTCATTTATTGATATATTCATTCCATAAGTATTATCTGAGCAACTATTCTGTGTCAGACACTGGTACAGAGATAAATGAGACACATGAGAGCCCCTGATCTACTAGGAGGCAGTCCTATAATCAAACGTAAATCCCAGGAAGATGGTCACAGCCG
>NW_007827969.1:0-794 GCF_000696425.1 Galeopterus variegatus
TGAGCTAAATTGCTGCTTTGCTGCTGATTCCCCAGGGAAAGCTTTTTGTGCAGCTCAGGTTTTGTTTTGTTTTTTTTGTCCTTTTTCGTGACCGGTAAGGGGATCGCAACCCTTGGCTTGGTGTCGCCCTCACTGCGCCCAGCCAGTGAGTGCACCGGCCATCCCCATATAGGATCTGAATCCGTGGCGGGAGTGCTGCTGCTCAGCGCTGCTGCGCTCCCAGCGCTGCACTCTCCCAAGTGAGCCACAGGGTCGGCCCTGCAGCTCAGGTTTTAATGGTTGACTTTATAGGTAATTCTGGGTCTAGTGAGATCTGGTGCACCTGGGTTGTATAGAGACTCTGATCTGGGCCTGAGTCTTTTCATTAAACTGCACCCCATGCTATTCTATTCCTGACCAGTCTCCTCTGAGTGGTCCTATGCTGATTGGGGGGACAGATCAGCTGTCCTTGTTGTGCCCCAGTGTTCCCCAGGTGGGCCCATCCCCACCCCCCACACTCCAAACTCTTCCCATGGGACCAGCCATGCTCCAGTGTCTGTGATGACTCACCGGCCTCTGGTGGCTCCTTTTTTTCAGTTGTTCTGGCTCCTCGCTCCTATGTGGGTCCATGGGAACCCTATTAGTGGTCTTGCTGTCCTGGGCACCACCAAGGCCCTCTTCTCCCCTGCCACCTCCAAGCAACTTCATCCGACAGGCACAGCTGTGGCTTTTGCCGGCTCCTGCTCTGTGCGCTTGGCAGCTCCAGCCTGGAAGTGGCTGGGATTTGAAACGGTTGGAGCAGTTTTTTCTCTCTC
>NW_007827970.1:0-794 GCF_000696425.1 Galeopterus variegatus
CCCCGTACCGGACCGGGGACCGGCAACGGGATTGCAACCCTCGGTGTTGTTCCCACGCCTCCTCACTCAGAGCGGGAACCGGTCTGTATGTGGGATCCGAACCCTCGGGCGGGAGCGCCGCCGCACTTCCCAAGCGGCGCACTTATCCAGTGCGCCACCGGGCCGGCCCCCCAAATATACATTTTTATTCTACAACATGGCAGGTGTTTTATATATATATTATCCCATATAACAGATAAGTTTAGTTAAATAAACAAACCTGTGACTTTAGGTATTATTATTCTAACTTAGAAATGAGGAAAAGAGTTCCAGAGAAGTTATCCCAGCCATCATGCAGCAGAGTGGGGCTGGAACTTAGGTTTGATATGCTTCGAAACTCACTTGTTTAAACCACTGTGCTATGTCTCTTATAAAAAGTACAAGTTTCTACAAATTATCAATGACCTCAACAAGAAGGAGAATAAAAAGTTCACATTTCTCATGCATTAAAGTACCTCATTTATTAGATCTCATGACAACATTTTGAAAGAGAGAAGATAATTTCTACTTTTCAGATGAGGAAACAGGCTTAGAGAGGCTAACTAACTTGCAATATATATCTTTTCTTCAGGGTGGGAGGCGGGCAGACACATACAAAGAACAGCTTAGTTTATTTACCTGTTCTGTTGAAAGTTGACCCCTAAAGCAACTTGGCTTTCTATTCAACCAGGCATTTGGTCAAGGCAATAAAACACTTCATGCCACAGACTGGGTGAAGTATTTAAAAAATGCCCTTCCCAAATTTGAGGAGTGAT
>NW_007827971.1:0-794 GCF_000696425.1 Galeopterus variegatus
TCTCAATCTATATTTGTTCACATTTTATCCATTTTTCAATGTCATCTTTCCTTATTCTTTAAATTTTTTCCTTATTCAACCTTTTTTTAAACTCGCATATTAGTTCTCCCTTATGAAATTTGTCACATTTCACTTATATTAAAGATCTATGTAGTAGTTCCTAGGTATAATACAAAGCTAGATATAAGTTCCTTAGGAGTAGGGGGCATGTTTTCTTTGATCCTACATTCCTAGTCCCTAGCCTAGGATATTTTGCAGTGTAGTTTGTGGGGATAGGGTTAATTAAAGAGTAGATGCCCAGTAAGCATATTTGTTGGATGAAAAGAGTAGATGAATGGATGAATAAATCTGTTGCTCAAGAGTAATACCACTTGCATAGTGGTTTAAAGCTTCAAATTTGGAGCCAGCTTGGCTGGGTTCAAATCCTAGTTTGACCACTTACTGTGTGGTCTAGGCAAATTATTTAATTCTTTGAGTCTTGGTTTCATCACTGTAAGACAGATATCGTAATGCCTAATGTATAGGGTTCTTACAGAATTACTTAAGTTAATAAAATGTAAAATGCCAACAAAGTGTGTTACATAAGTAGTAGAACAGCATTTGACAAAGAGCAAAAGATATATATTAGTTTAATATTTTTTCATTATATTTGATATGGAATACAAGGGGCTTATCTCCTTAATTTCATCAATAGCATAGTATTTAAATAGCCACATAACTTAGTTATGAGTGTGTAAAATACAGCAAAGCACTTTTGTCACCCCACTCAACATCCACTAGAAATTGAAGCTCAG
>NW_007827972.1:0-794 GCF_000696425.1 Galeopterus variegatus
AAAACCCATGGGGGGCGATGCAAGTCCATATGGTGTGGTAGTTAAGAATGTGGATTCTGGAGCCAGACTGAAGAGCAGTCCTGCTCCTTAAGCCAGGTGACCTCAGTTTCCTCATTCATTGAAAGGTGGTGATAATGGAAATAATAATACTGATGACAGAGAAATTAAAGGAGTTAGTATACATAAAGCATCAGCAAATGCTATGAAAGTGTTAGCTGTTGTTGTCATTACTTTTTTCCCTATGTGCAAAAATAGAACACTGTTCTGACTTTTTTCCCCCCTAAAATGTTTTCTGTGTTACAGGCTGGGTGAATTGAGTATTCCCAAGAGCATATTAAAGAACTGTCAATGCACCAATATAGGCAGCTGCCCCAAATCAAACCAACCAACAAACCTACCTGTAAATGGTGAATGTTTGGGCAGAACGAGGGGCTTTTCTCTTGCTGAATGCCACTGAGCTAGCTTTTGGGTCCGAATGGGCAACGGGGGTGGTGTGTGCAAGTGACCAGGATGTTCAGAAAGGGAAAGAGGGTGGAGAGGACCAAGCGGACAGCCCACAAAGCAATGAGGGAGGTGCTGAGGGAGAGAAAGGGCAGCCTCAGGGAGAAGAACTCGGAGAAGAGAGAGATTTAAAGCATTTTAACACTTTGCAATGTTGTGCAATGCGCATCTTTACTGCATGCCCTCGAGAAATCAGGAAAAACTACGTGATTCTGTACAACCTGAGTCAGATCTGAGTTTTGTTTGGTTTTGTTTTTCAAAACAGGCCCAGTTGTATTTCAGGTTCCCATGTG
>NW_007827973.1:0-794 GCF_000696425.1 Galeopterus variegatus
AATCAACAGGGCAGAAAGACAACCTACGGAATGGGAGAAAATAATGGCAAACTATACATCCAACAAGGGATTAATACCCAGAATATACAAACAACTCAAAGAACTGTACAGTAAAAAACAAAACATCCAATTAAAAAATAGGCAAAGGAACTGAACAGACATTTTTCAAAGGAAGATATACAAATGACCAACACATACATGAAAAAGTACTCAGTGTCACTAGTCACAGAGAATGCATATCAGTACTACATTGAGGTATCATCTCACCCCAGTTAGACTGGCCATTATTAAAAAGACAGAGAATAACAAATGCTCATGAGGATGCAGGGAAAGGGGAACTCTTTGACACTGTTGGTGGGCCTGTAAATTAGCACAGCCATTATGGAAAACTGTATGGGGGTTTCTCAGACAACTACAGATAGAGCTACCATATGATCCAGCAATCCCTCTAGTGGGTATATATCCAAAGGAATGGAAATCATCATGTCAAAGGGATACCTGTGCTCTCATGTTCATTGCAGCTCTATTTACAATAGCCGAGATATGGGACCCAACCTAAGTGTCCATTGATGGACAAGTGGATAAAGAAAATAAGGTATATATCCACAATGGAATACTACGCAGCCATAAAATAAAAAAAAAGAAAAAAAGAAATTCTGCCATTTGCAACAACATGGATGAGTCTGGAGAATATTATGTTAAAAGAAATAAGCCAGACAATGAAACAGAAATGCCACATGTTCTCACTCATAACTGGCTGCTAGTAAAGAAGGAAGGGAGGGGGAGAGGGAGGA
>NW_007827974.1:0-794 GCF_000696425.1 Galeopterus variegatus
GAATGGGGAAAACAAAGAAATCTGTAACTGGTTAATGATCAATTAGGTGTAAACATCACTGTACTCGGACTCACCACCTCCCTGGGGGATGTGGATAGAAATCCAACATAATAACTTCATTCCACATGTACAAGAGCATGACCACAGCCACAATGGGTCCATGCACATACCACTAATAAGTAAGATTAATAACAAAATTAAATTGAGCCAACCCATACCGGGAACATGCATCAAAAACACCTTTAGTAGTGACAATGCCCTTTAAATAAACCAGTTAATTTTGATGTATTTTAACATGTCCTCTGAGAAACTCCAGGGAATTTCCCAAAGCCATACTAAGCCAAAAGGTCAGGCTGTTTAATTCTGGGAAGCCTTGTCAAGCAACCAAAGGTGAACAAACAAGAAATTCTATGGAGCCATGATACACACACGGGACCCCCTTGTAGCCTGCAGGACGGCTCTCGATAGCCACTACAAGGTAAACCCTGCCACTTTCCAAACCAAGGGTATAAATAATGAGTCACTGTAAAAACAGGTAAGTTACATTTCTAGATTTGCATTTTAACATTCGTCCACTAGAAGGAGAATGGGAAAAGGCAACGGAGACTCAGAGGGGAAGAAAACAGGGTAACAGATGACCACATACATCAGGACACAGAGCAGTAAACATAGAGAAGGGGTAAGTAATCCTATAAAAGGGAACAAACAACAAAAAACAAAAAAGCAGAAACAGATGTGGTAGAAATTTGTTCTGCAGAGGGTAAAAAGAAGAGTTTTAGTCCAAGGCTATGGCA
>NW_007827975.1:0-794 GCF_000696425.1 Galeopterus variegatus
TTTTTCTGGTGGTGATAAAAGAGTACTCACCTCTGATCTACTCAACAAAGCAAAAACCTAGTGAACAGCTCGTTACTCAGTGAAGCCTTTTGGTGGATTCACCCCCACTTGTTTCTTACCCCCAACCTCAAGAGGCCTGTGGAAGTTTTCCGTCCAAGCTTCTGCAGCACTCTGCTGAGAGGAACTCTGTTGAACAACGTTTTCCCCATCTTGAACGTTTGCTCGGATGGGGCTGCCTGGCTGGCATGCACCTTAATACGTCTGGGATTGGGAGTGATGAGGAGGCAGGGGTGGTCTATCACATTATACGGACAGCACGCATGGAGAGCTGACCAGCTGCTCAGCAGTCACGTGGGCCCTGAAGAGCTAAGGCACTCCTCTCTGGAAGCCAATCTAGAGGCAAGAGTGATCCACTGACTCCCTGAAGGGCTATTTTGTGTGCAAATGCTACAATTGATTGATGACTCCTTTAAGTTTTTCCTTTTTTTAAAATCCAAACCCTTCCCCTGGCTGTTGCTGCCTCTGCCCACCACCACCAGCTGCATCTCCTGCCCTCTTTCTCTCACTGGCCCCAGGGCCTCCTTTACTAAACTAACTTGTCCTGCCTCAAGGACCTGACCCTAGCTGTCCGCTCCACCTAGAACACTTATTAACCAGATCTTTGCAAGATTTCTCATTCTTCAGGTCTCAGGTCACAGCTCACCTCCTTAGAGGCCTTCTCAGACCACCCCCTTCTGCCCCCATCTTGGATACTTTCTTTCAAGTTCCCCTGCTCTTAACTATTCTTTGAATTT
>NW_007827976.1:0-794 GCF_000696425.1 Galeopterus variegatus
TATTTTTGTTATTACCTTCTCAATTTTCTCTGAAGCTTACCTCTTGAATCTAGGCAGTTAAAAGCTGTTGGACTATTAAAATCAGTAATTGTGCCTGTAGTTTAGGGAAACCTTCTGTGGAGCATGAGGAAGCAAAAGCTCAATAACTCTTACTTATTTTGAAGATAAAATGCATAACTTTAATGTTTTATTTATGGATGAAAATAAATGTTATATTTCTTTGTTATTCAATTTTTAACTTGGAAAAAAAACCAAGCCAAACTTCAAAATTTTCTAGAATAAAATCGTATTAATTAAAAACAATAACAAATGATAATCTGTAACATGAAATATAACTCCAACTAGAAAAATAGATCTACTTTATATTGTTATGATTTTCTGCAATAACATCAAGGTTCATATGTGCCAGATGGCTTACTTACTTTCATTAAGAATTATTAGTAACAAAACTGTTTAAACTAACAACAATTCATCATTCTAATTAGTTTTTCTAAGAATTAATATAAATTATGTAGAAGGATGATATCCTCAGCATCACCATGGCTTAGAGTCAGGAAATTATACCATTATACCACTATCTCAGAAGCACACTTGACTTGGAACCTTAGTCCAGGAGATGAGCAGGTGATCACCAGTCAGATCCTTTTGATAGTTTGTTAAGTAGAGACACAGACAAACCAAGGTTAAAGTTGAATCATGTTACAACAGTATCCCAAGAAAGCTCTGCTGAGTTCTGGAGAGCTTATTTATTTCTAGGCTGGTTGTTCAACAATTTCTTTAACTCTCTAAGCTAT
>NW_007827977.1:0-794 GCF_000696425.1 Galeopterus variegatus
CATAACCATGCAGTGAGTCTCAACCACGTCCAGACAAGAACAGAGTGAACACGAATGCAGGACCTGCATCGAGTGCCTCATGGTGAGAAGACCCCATGGCCCTCCCTCCCAGCACCCACGGGGCCAAGACAAACACCCTGCGGTGGACAGCGAGGCACGAAGGGCACACACGCAGTGCAGGCGGCCGATGTGTCTGTCTCACACACACAGTGTTCAAGCTGGAGAATTACCAATACGCCCCTTCTTTTCTTCACCTGAATTCCCACCCCTCTGCCCTCGCCCCTAGAGCAGGTGCCTTGAGTGCACCCCTGGCCCCACATCTCAGGCTGGTGGCCTAGGAGAGCCAGGGCCGAGCCCACGCGGGCCGTGCCCGAGGGGAAGCAGGAGAGAGGGTGTCAGCTGGGCCCCCTTCGCCCAGGCGAGGCCTGTCCTCCTTCGCTGTGAGGTCCTGTGTGGAGGACGAGGCTCAGCTGCCGTCCACGGCAGTCCCTGTCGTCTACGGACGAGGCGCCCCCTGCTCCAGGCCTATCATCCCGAGATGTTCACAGGCCTCACTTTGAGGGTCACGTCTGGTTAAAGCAGGTGAGAGCAAGACTTGGAAAGGACACCCAGCATGCCGGTCTTACAAAAGAGAGAGAATGGATGTCTGGCCTTCATCCTAGTGCGTTCCAGACCTGCTGGGCAACGCCCTCCCTGCGCAAACACCATGGCGC
The DNA here is from genome assembly GCF_000696425.1 of Galeopterus variegatus. Lineage (NCBI taxonomy): Eukaryota > Metazoa > Chordata > Mammalia > Dermoptera > Cynocephalidae > Galeopterus > Galeopterus variegatus. The sequence goes on from NW_007827977.1 coordinate 714, forward strand.
TCTGTGCACCCTCACATACACTGTATCCCCATCTCCCACCAGGCTCCAGGTCTTGTGGCACAGCCCTGACCTTGCCACCTG
>NW_007827978.1:0-794 GCF_000696425.1 Galeopterus variegatus
TGGAGCTTAAAGGACCTTCTACAGCAGGAAAAGCAGACTCAGAAAGGTAAGAGAACTGAACAGTATCACTCCTAGTATGCTTCCTGACCAAACAGTTGTACTGATTAGAGATTTCAGCTTTCTGTAGACCAAACAGAACCTTAAAGCAGTAACTCATTTTCTCAGTCAGCCCAGCCAATCCGCCCTGCCCTTCATTGGTGGCAAGAGAGTTACACCCAACTCTTTGAAGATCTTTCTAACAACTTTGGAAAACAAAATAGGAAGAGAGAAGAAAAATCATGGAATCTCACCACTAAAATATTAATACACTTTGGTATATTTCCTCTAGTCTTCTTTTCTGTACAAAGGTAGGTTTCTTGGGTTTTTTCTTAACAGCAGTGATGGTGGTGTTGCTGCTACTGTATCACACAGCTATAGTAGCATATTTCTAATTTCGTATTGTGGTTATTTTTTCCACTTTACCATTAGTTTGTAAGTCTTTCATTCTATTACATAAATTTCATAATCATTTTTAAAATAAACTTTACTTTGGAATAATTTCAGATTTACAGAAAAGTTACCAAGACACCCCAGAAAATTCCTGTATACCCTTCACCCAGTTTCCCTGAATGCTAACATCTTACATACCATAGTACGTTTGTCAAAACTAAGAAATTAACATCAGTCTATAACTACACGTATTAACCGAACTACAGATTTTACCACTCTTTCTACTAATATCCTTTACCTGTTCTAGGATCTAATCCAGGATACCACATTGCATTTAGCATAACCATTGTTTTGAATGGCTGTAC
>NW_007827979.1:0-794 GCF_000696425.1 Galeopterus variegatus
AAGTATTAAACACTGCTAGGTTTACTTAAGAACTCCAGAACCAACTTGAAGGGGTTTTTGTTGGTGAAATATGGACAATTTAAGATTGCAAAAGAATAGTAATAACTGATATAGATGAAAACACTCAAATACATAAAAAAATTCATGAATTCTTAATAATACTGGGGACATTTTTGCCAGACCCTGAATCTGATCAAGTCCTAACTACCCATATATAGGAAATACAGAATTTAAGAAATGCAACAGAACAAGCCAACCTGGTTTCTTCATGAAGCAAATTGCAAGGAGGGAAAAAAGAGGTAGAGGCAACTAATAGATTAAAAGAGACTTCAGAGACATCGCAATCAAATGCACTGCTTGGACCTTGTTTAAATGCTAATTCAAAAACAAACAGACAAACAACAATTGCACAATGACAGAATCAGGCAAATATGAATAATGGCAGGATATATGATGGTATTAAGGAAGCATAGTTAATATTTTGGGGTATGATAATGGTTTTGTGGTTATGTTTATAGAAAGATCCTTATCCTTAGCGATGCATACTGAAGTATTTTCGGATGAGTGAGAGGATGTCTGGGGCAGGGCCTTACTATGACTTTGGTTGGCCCGAGGCACTTTTTCCTCCATAGGCCCCTCCCACCATAGTAGGTTTTTGTGGGCCCTAAAAATTCATCATTTTCTGATGTAAGAAAAAAATTAAAACATTTTATTCAATCTTACAGTTCATTTTTTCCCCCTGATTTTAAATAAAATTAAAATATTATTGTGGACTCTGAAACACACGATGGGCC
>NW_007827980.1:0-794 GCF_000696425.1 Galeopterus variegatus
AGATGTTGATCATCTTTTCAACAAAGCAAGGACAAAAACCATATGATTATCTCAATAGATGAGAAAAAAGCATTTGACAAAATCCAGCATCCCTTCATGATAAAGACTCTCAACAAATTAGGTACAGAAGGAAAATATCTTAACATAAAAAAAAACTATCTATGACAAACACACCGCCACCATCATCCTGAGTGGGGAAAAACTGAAAGCTTTTCCTTTAAGAGCAGGAACAATTCAAAGATGTATACTCTTTCTAGTCTCTTCTCTTACACCAGTCCATAGTTCTATCCATTATCGAAAGTGGGATAATAAACTCTATTATTGTTGAATTGCCTATTTCTCTCTTCAATTTTTTTTTTTCAGTTTTTGCTTTACATATTTGGGGGCTGTGTTGTTAAGTGATATATAACTGCCATATATCCCTGATGAGTTGAATTTGTATTATTATAGTATGCCCCTTTTATCTCTAGAAACATTTTTGCTTTAAAATCTATTGTGTCTCAAGTTAGTATAGCCCTGCTAGCTTTCTAATGGTTGCTGATTGCATGATATATCTTTTCCATCCTTTTACTTTAAACCTACTTGTTTCTTGGAATACAAAGTGTGTCTCCTATCAACAGAATATAATTGAAACTTTTAAAAATTCAGTTTGATGACTATTCTATTATTTCTTTTACAATTTTCTCTTTGTCTCTGACTTTCATCATTTTTATAATGGTGTGTCTGAATGTAGATCTCTTTGCATTAATGCTATTTGGATTTTGTTAAGCTTCTTGGGGCTGTATATTGTTTTT
>NW_007827981.1:0-794 GCF_000696425.1 Galeopterus variegatus
GCTGGCCGTCTCTAGGGCAGAGGGGTGAAGCATTAGGGCAGCTCGCTCTTGGGTTTGGTGTGGGAGAGGTTAGGAAAGGGAGGAAAAACCTGCTGGTGGAACTCAGCAAGAGGGGGCGTTTCTGCAGAGCTCCTGAGAACCTTGAGAAAGAGAGCAGGTGAACCCATCTTCTAAGTTCCATCCTCCCCCCAAAAGAGAGCTCCTGGGGAGGGGAAGGCTCAACACCTGGGAGTCAGGGCCAAGGTGTCCTGAGCTGCAGATGGGAGGTGGTGTGGCTGGGGCTGGGAATTGCATCTGTGGGGAGCCCAAGCAGAGCATGTGGAAAAGCCAGGACCCTGCCCACACCCTGACCCCCACCCCTGTCAGGCCGGGAGGGAGTCCGGAAGCAAATGGGAGGTCTGGAGTCCTGATGTTGGGTGGAAAGGATTCCCTAAGTGCTTGCGAACACCTGAAAAAAGACCAGAGGAGCTATACAAAATTTCATGCAAGGGGCAGGGAAGAGCAATCCCACGGGGCGGACTGAAAGGCTGAGAGGTGGCAACGAATCAGGCTTCCTGCTGGTGCTTCTGTACCTGGGTGTTTCTAGCAGCTGCCTACAGCATTCTTGGGTTCATGCACAGCCTCCTCGCGACCTCTGCATTCCCCCTCCCAGCAAGCTTCTCCCCTCCTTGCTGAGCCAGAGCTGGAAGGAGCTGAGGGTAAACCAGCAAGCCCAAACCTTTGGGTTTCAGGGGAGGGCTGAGGCCCAGTGAGGTGGGTTGTTCTCGCAGGTGACACACAACTGCGGTTCTTGC
>NW_007827982.1:0-794 GCF_000696425.1 Galeopterus variegatus
ACTCATATTTAGCTCAGTCTAGATACTAATACATTCATGTGTCACTTAAAGTCAGGGATACGTTCCAAGAAATGCATCATTAGCCGATCACATCATTGTGAGTATCAGAGTGTATGAGTGTACTTATGCAAACCTAGATCGTATAGCCTACTACACACCGAGGCTACAAGCCTGTACAGCCTGTCACTGTACTGAATATTGTGGGAAATTGTAACACAGTAGTATTTGTGTATCTAAATTACCTAAACGTAGAAAAGGTATGGTAAAAACCCAGTTTTATAATCTTATGGGACCACCATCATTTATGTGGTCTGTCACTGACTGAAACTTTGTTTTAAGGCTGACAACTATGATTGCATTCATAGGGATCTATAAATGCACAAGTTAAAATAGATACGTACATTGTCTTGCTCCATCAGTTGAGAGGAACTTGGAGCAATGACACCCTAGTAATGTGGCCCTTGTTTCCCTTTAATGACACCCTAGTAATGTGGCTCTTGTTTCCCTTTGAACGTCATCCATCTTTGTGTGTTTTGTTCTATTTTTCTATTTTTTGATTTTTCAACAATGTCATTTCTTTCTGGCACGGAAAGATTTTCCATTCTCATCTTGTATATTCATTTTCTAGTCCTATTTTTCTAGTGAGCTCTGGGTTCTTTAATTGGAGAATGATATTAGAAATTAAGATCTGGGTACTCAGTGTCTTTGAAGGCTTAAAGTACAAGTTATGTTAGTACCAAATATTATTTGATTTTAAGTCCAATTTATGTCATTAAGTAAAATTTGTCAACATT
>NW_007827983.1:0-794 GCF_000696425.1 Galeopterus variegatus
CCCACGCTCCTGGGCCCTAGCTCCTTGGGTGAGGGGAATGCCAGAGGCCAGCCATCCCTGGGGAAATTGCTGGGCCAGCTACAACCACTGGACTTTGTCTGAACCAGCTGTTTGTAAAGGGAACATGCAGAGTCCAGCTGCCTGAAAAGTTCACTTTGCAGGGGTCAGAGATTGGGACAGACAGCGGGGTGTAGGTGGGGGGTGCTCTGCACAGGAACGGGTCCCCGTGGGCTGGTCCCGGAGCCAGCACAGCCAGCAGTGACTTGCTTTACACACAGATAGCAGGTTTTGAACATTGTCGGGCCTTCCTGTGGACGCAGGGTATGTGTCTACCCCATCCCTCTGCCTGAGATGGCCCCTCCATCCCCCTTTCAGTAAAAGGCCTTCCAGGACTTGTTTCTCACCAAGGTCTCTGGGCAGCATGAGGGCAATAAGAAGGGGTACCTGACTGGGCACCAGTCTTCTGCCTCCCCAGCATCCTCCCTCTCCCCGTCTTGCGTGAGGATCCCTCCTCCACTCTCCATCCACGCAGTCTCAGGCCCTCACCTCCAAGGGAGAAGAGCAAGGCCAGGCTAAGCGAATTGGTGCCTTGGCTTTCCTGGGTCCTAGTGACCGGTCGAGGGATGGGCACATGACCTGATTACAGCCAGCGAGGCCCAGGTGAGCTTTGCGGGGAATGCTGTGAAAAGGGCTCCTCCTTCTCACTCTCTGAAGGGGGTGGAGGTGAGTCCCAGAGCTGTGGCTGTCATTGTGTTACTGGGAGGAGCCACGGAAATAACGCCAGCACAGAGCAA
>NW_007827984.1:0-794 GCF_000696425.1 Galeopterus variegatus
AAAAGCACAGGAAAAAAAATGAGTCAGGCGATAAGTGGGAAAGGAAAGGAAAAGGAAAGTAATTATAGAATAAAACCCAAGATAAAGTTACCACACAAGCAAAAGACATAGCTTTGTGCTTCCTGGCATATATATGTATATGTGTGTATATATACATTTGCAAAGCTTTCACTAACTACCGAAAGGATGCATAGCAGTGGACAAAGTGTTACCATAACCCTAAATTTAGACAAAATATATCACATGGGTCCTTATATAAGAAATTTAGAATAAATTTATGCATAATGTCCTTAATTGCTGTTTTGTTAAAAAATGTGGTTTTCTGCATAGGATCCCATTTGTCATATGACTCCAATAAAAGTCAAGGACAGAGTTTTATAATGTTGTCCTAAATTACATAGCCCAGTCTACATTGATCTAACTTAATACAGGTTTAAAGTTTAGAGTCAGGAGAATTATATAGAGAATATGCCTCTTAGAGTAAACAACTTAAATATAAAGTGTCTCATCTGAACTTTGGACAGGACACTGTGACAGATCATTTGAATATGGGGGTGCAATCAAGTATTTAAGGTTTATACATTCTGTATTGTTGACTGAATTCTGTACTGTGGATGTGGGGTCCACTGACAATATTCACATGAAGTTAAATCTACCACACAGAAGAAATGGTTCCAGATATCTGAAAAATCATGTATAAATTAAAGATGTCAAATAACCCTTCCAAGCAAGGCAGACCATATTGATTTTACCAGGAACGTAGATCAGGCTTTGAGAGATTTTATGATACTTTT
>NW_007827985.1:0-794 GCF_000696425.1 Galeopterus variegatus
AAATATAAAAGATTGATGAAACAAAGAATTGTTTTTTCAAAAAGATAAACAAAATCAATATCAAGTAATGAGACTGAAGCAGTAATAAAGTCTCCCAATATAGAAAACCTCAAGACCAGATGACTTCACTGCCAAATTCTACCAAACATTTAAAGACAAATATGAAGGCATAGGTGACCAAAGCAAAAATACTCGTATGGGACTACATCAAACTGAAAAGCTTCTGCACAGCAAGAGACACTATCAACAAAGTGAAGAGACAGCCTACAGAATAGCAGAAAGTGTTTGCAAACTACACACCAGACAAAGGACTAATAATATCCAGAACATACAAGGAACTCAAACAACTTAACAGCAAAAAAAAAAAAAAAAAACAACTAACCCAAATTAAAAATGGGAAAGGACATGAATAGGAAAACAGACATGTAAATGGTCAGCAGGCACATGAAAAAATGTTCAAAATTACTAATCATCAGTGAAATGTACATTAAAACAAGAAGGTATTATCTCATTCCAGTTTGAATGGCTACTATCAACAGAACAGAAAATGACAACTGCTGGTGAGGATGTGATGAGGATATGAAGAAAAAAGAAACTCTCCTGTGTCGTTCGTGGGAATGTAAATTGGTACAGCCACTATGAAAAACAGTATGGAGTTTCCTCAGAGAAATAAAAACAGATCTGCCTTACGACCCAGCTAACCCACTACTGCATATAAACCCAAAGGAAATGATATCAACATATCGAAAAGACACCTGCACTCCCTTGTTCATCATAACACAATAGCCAAGAAA
>NW_007827986.1:0-794 GCF_000696425.1 Galeopterus variegatus
CTTGATTGGCCCAGGGCTCTGGCGACCCCATAGAGACCTCCCTTCATGGTTGTAAAAGGCAAGAAGTCACTTGGTTCCTGATGGGGCGGAGAATACAAGTGCCGGAAAGAGGCTTAGACTGTGGCAGGCCCTCTTTATACAGGGCAGGGTCCGAGGCCCAGAGAAGGGAAGAGACTAGCTCAGGGTCACACAGTAATGCTATGGGGAAGTTGGGACTAGAACTCGGGTCCCCTACTCCTGAGCCATGCTGTTCATACTGAGTGACTCCCTCCCTCCCTCTTGTCTTCCCTCCCTTCCTATCTTCATCATTCTCTTCCTTTCCCCACCCTTGTCTCTCTCCCTTTCTCTTCTCTTTCCTTCTCTTCTATGCCTACTGGATGACAAGCCCCCACTACCCTGGGACACCATCTTTACCTTCCAAGAAAAAATTTTGATCCAATCAAGAGAGATAGACTCAGACAAGTGCATTCGATGATGCTGGGCAAGAATTCTGTGCAGATAGCATCCAAAGTTGAGAATGGTCAGCCCCAACCAAGGGTTCCTAGAGGTGGAGACCCTTGAGTTGAACCTTGAAAACAGAAGAAATTAGGGAGGGTGCCCTAGGCAGAGGAACCGAAGTGAGCAAAAACATGGTGTCTTGAGTCAGCACAGCCCGTTCAAGGTCTTCATTCTCCATGTGTGGGCTGGTGCCTGCTAAAGGAATCAATCCAAGGGCCCCTGCACTGGTGCTGGGGACTGCAGTGGAGCTCTGGTTAAGAGAGGACTATCACATAGCCTGGCATCCTGGAGATTTC
>NW_007827987.1:0-794 GCF_000696425.1 Galeopterus variegatus
AAAAGCCTTATATGACAAACCCACCACTAAGATCATCCTGAATGAGGAAAGGCTGAAAACTTTCCCCTTAACAACAGGAACAAGACAAGGATGGCCATGCTCACCACTCTTGTTCAATATATTATTGGAAGTACTAGACAGAGCAAACAGGAAATAGAAAGAAATAAAGGGCATCTGGATTGAAAAAGATGAAGTCAAACTGTCCCTGTTTGCAGATGACATGATCCTATGAAAAAGAAAAAAACCTGAAGACTCTACCAAAAAGGAAAAAAAGATGAAAACACATTCCATGATCTTGGATTGGGAGAATTAACATTGTGAAAATGGCCATGCTATCTAAAGCAATCTACAAATTCAATGCAATCCCCATCAAAATACAAATGACATTCTTCACAGAAACAGAAAAAAAAATCCTAACATTCACATTGAAAAACCAAAGGTGCTGAATAGCCAAAGTAATCCTGAGCAAAAAATAAATACATACATACATACATACATACATACATACATACATACATAAATACATAAATAAATAAATAAAGCTGGAGGCATTACACTATCTGGCTTCAAATTATACTACAAGCTATAGTAATTAAAACAACATGGTAGTGGCATAAAAACAGTTCCTTTGGACAAATAGAACAGAGTAAGGAACCCAGAAATCAACTCATATACAGCCAACTGATCTTTGACAAAGGCAACAAGAACATACAGTGGGGAAAAGACTGACTCTTCAATAAATGGTGCTGGGATAACTGGACATCTGTATATACAAGAAGAAAACTAGATCCATA
>NW_007827988.1:0-794 GCF_000696425.1 Galeopterus variegatus
TATATAAATTGTTGGTTCACAGAAAAGTTGAGCAGAAGGTATAGAGAGTCCCTGTGCACCTGCTGTCCCCATACACGAATAGCCTCCACCATTGTCAGCATCCCTGGCCAGGGAGGTGCATTTGTTACAATCAATGAACCTACATTAACATATCACTATTTCCCAGAGTTCATAGTTAACAGGGTTCACTCTTGCTGTAAATTATGTGTTTGAACTAATTTACAGTGACATAACCATTTCACTATCGTCCAGAGCACTTTCACTTCCCTAAAAATTCTCCGTACTCCACCTGGTCACCCTTCCCTCCTCCCTAACCCCTGGTAACCACTTACCTTTTCACAGTCTCTACAGTTTTGCCTTTTCCAGCATGGCATACAGTTGTAATCATACATTATTAGCCTTTTCAGAGTGGCTTCTTTCACTTAATAATATGAACTCAGGTTTCCTCCATGTCTGTTCATGGCTTCTTTTTTCTTAGCATTGAATAATATTCCATTGGCTGGATGTACTATGGTTTATTTTTCTATTTATATACTGAACGGCGTCTTGGCTGCTCCCAAGTTTTGGCAATCATGAACAAAGCTACTATAAATATCTGTGTGCAGGAATTATATCCATACAGTACCTACTTGTATAGATATAAGTTTTTAACCCCCCTTTTTGTAAATACCAATGAGCACAATTGCAGAGTTGTATGGTAAGAGTATGTTTAGATTTGTAAGAAACGGCCACGCTGTCTTCCAAAGTAGCTGTACTATTTCGCATTCCCACCAGCAATGAATGAGAGCTCCCGT
>NW_007827989.1:0-794 GCF_000696425.1 Galeopterus variegatus
TGGCTAGCAGGGACAGTGAGAGAGGGAGTTCCAGGTAGAGGAAACAGCAGTTGCAAAGGTATGGAGGCATCCTAGAAGTTGATGTGTTCGTGGAATGCTGAAAAGCTTGATGGGACTGGAGTCGAGAGGGTCTGGAGGACTGGGTAGAAGGTGAGGCTGGGAAGCTGGGCTGAGTCCTGGTCAGGTGGAGCCTCGAATGCCAGGCTGAGGGGATGTGGCTTTCCCCATGGCCACTGAGGCCCCCGGCTGTCCATATGTCGTAAAAATGCTTTAAAAAGATTCTTAGGCTCCTTCAAGATTTCAGTTCATTAGGCCAGGGACAGGGCCTGGGTCTCTGCATTTTTACAAGCTCCCCAAGAGAGGGTTCAGAGCCTCATACTGGTGAATCAGCATCTGGGCAGCAAGGAGGAGAGAGAAGCCTGTGCTGAGAGAGGATTCAGGATCATGCCCCTGGTGTGGCCAGCTGTTCCCTGGGAGCTGGTATTGAGCCTGCAGGGAGGGCTGGGAGTTTGGTGCCAGAGTGACTCCCATTCCCATCAACTGGAGCACAGGCCAAGTCCTGCCCTCTCTGAACCTTCTGGGCCATGGCAGGAAGGGTGAGCCTTTAGGGTGCCCTAGGGAACAATGACTCCATTGATGGAGCACCTACTATGTGCCAGGCACTGTACTCACTCTCCTATGAACCTGATCTCTTTTAATCTTTGTACAGCCCTGAAGCTGATGCTTTGATTGATTACCCAATTTTACAGATGAGGGAACTGAGGCACAGAGGGATAAGGTCACTCACCCAAGTT
>NW_007827990.1:0-794 GCF_000696425.1 Galeopterus variegatus
AAGGAAGGAAGGAAGGAAGGAAGGAAGGAAGGAAGGAAGGAAGGAAGGAAGGACTATTAGAGAAGATAAGAAGAAAAGTTTCCTGTATTGGGAACTGTTATGGACTGAATCGTGTTCCCTATCCCCACAAATTCATATGCTGAAACTCTAACCCTCAGCATGACTGTAATCATATTTGGAGACAAAGCTTTTAAAGAATTGATTAAAGTTAAATGTGGTTGTAAGGGTGGGGCCATAATCTGACAAACCTTGTTTTCTCATAAGAGGAAGAGACTCCAAGGATATCTGTGAACAGAGAAAAAGCCATGTGAGGTGAGATGTTGCCACACAGATGGTGAGAAGGTGGCCATCTGTAAGCCAAGGAGAGAGGCAGAAGGAGAAACCAAGTCTGCCAGTACCTTGATTTTGGCCTTCCAACCTGCAGAACTGTGAGAAATAAACTTCTGTTGTTTCAGCCATCTAGTCTGTGGTGTTTTGTTATGGCAGCCCTCATGGACAAGTATAGGATCAAAGAGAAAAGAGAGCTTCAAAAAGGATAATCAATTGTGAGAAGTGCTGCTGAAAACTTAAAAAGAAAGTAAGCTGAGAACTTAAGTGTCCATTGGATCAGGAAGTATGAAGTCATTGTTAATTTCGGAAAGAACACTTTTAATGAACTGATAGAGGCAGATTGTGGCGCATTGAAGATTAAAGATCAGGATTCTTATGAAAAATATGACAATATTTCAAATAATCAGATTGGCAATATGGCTGAGTAGGTGTTATATGATGAATAAAGAACTTCATAATTGAAC
>NW_007827991.1:0-794 GCF_000696425.1 Galeopterus variegatus
ATTGATAGACATTTGATTTGTTTACAACTTTTTGCATTCTATTTCTTTACTTATTCAACAAGTAATCATCGAGTGCCCATTATATCCCCTAAGTATAAACAGGTGCAGTCTGTGCCCTCATCGGGAACAAAACCTAATGAAGAAAACAGATCCTTAGTTTTAACTCCAGCCTCATGTTCAGTGTGCACATACCAAGTGTCTTCACAGACTATCTCAGTTGCTTCGCTAACTTGCACAAAGATCACCGTATACCTGCTTCTGCACGTATGCTAATATCCCCATTGGGTAGGTTCCTGGAAATCAGCTCCAGCAATTATTTTCAGAAAACACTTTTGGTAACATGTTTGAGCTTCCAAACTGATTTAAAGTCTTCGGATTTTTGCAGGAAAAAAAAAAAAATCTGCTCTACGGCCTTGAAAATAGAGATAACATCTGGCCCATCACTAACAGGTTTTGGGGTTGTTTTTGTTTTTGAGCCAAATAAGTGAATGTTTTAAACTAATTTTAGATAGCAAAATATGAGTTTTTTTAAAAAATTAATTAATTTAATAGAAGAAAAAACTCAATTGCAAAACCTCTGTTCTGTTATGTATTCAATTTCTCCACTCATCAGATCATTGATTTTCTACTTTCTATTCTTTGCCTCTCAAGTTTCTTTTACATAACAGATGTTAGTATTCCATGGCAAAGTAACTATCAGTTGAGTATTTTTTAAAATAAATACATTGCCCAGTTCGTTTCTAAAGAAATCTGTTTCTTTCCAGAAATTAACCTCTTGTAAAAATGAAAACAGA
>NW_007827992.1:0-794 GCF_000696425.1 Galeopterus variegatus
ACAGGCAATCTATAAATAACTGTGGCTGTATTTCAATCAAACTTTCTTTACAAAAACAGGCCGTGGACCAACCCCTGATCTATGCCAGAGACACTGATTACCATTTATCTGCTGATGATTTTTATTTCTATAAGTCCACTCTCAGCTGTTCCCTTCATTGCAACTAGAGTGGTTTCCAAACCTGAATTTGTTTTTGTTTTGTTTATTTCTTTTTTTCTCTGCAGTGCTTAGAGGAAAATTTATACTTGTAAACATCTGCTTCCTGGCAGAGGGGGCTGCCCTCGGCTCCTGCGTTAGGCCTTGGGCATGCTCTTCAAACCTGAATTTGATCGTGTCTCTTACTTGCATAAAACCTTGCAGAGTTTCTGTGGGTCTCAGGGTAACGGTGAAATTCTGAACACAGTCTGCAAGGCCACGCGAGATCTCCTTTAATCCACTTCTCCAGTTTTATGTTCTTCTGCTTTCCCCCTCCCTCTCTGAACCTCACTCTCAGGATCCCCTTCCTGTTGGTTGAGATGGCCAGGCCAGCCACGGCTTCCCCACCTGGATAATTTACGAACCTCCTCTTTGCCTAATTATTTTTGAATTGTCCAGCTTGCAGCTCATCTCTCTTGTCTTCAGGGAAATCTTTCTTAGCCGCTGACAGGATCCAGCCCTCCTGTGACATCCTGGCCAAGTACACTCAAACTTTGTCGTCACTACCATTATGCCATTATTTGTGATAGTTTGGATAATTGTTCACTGAATATTTATTCCCCTTACTGTCCCACTGTGGGCAGGGTGCATCTCCCACC
>NW_007827993.1:0-794 GCF_000696425.1 Galeopterus variegatus
TGTTCCACTCAAAGTTCCTGTGTCGTACACGGCCCATTGCCTCTGAGTTGTGTTAAAGCTCCTAGAACACAAGATCATTACTTGACCAAGCTTCTCTTCCGTTGCTCTTAGTACCGATTCAACCATCTAGGACTGTTTTAGTGTGTATTAAGGATCTTGGAGAGAACTTTTTAGAGATGCAGCTCCACCCTACCCTAAAACATACACAGGATTATGACTTTATAAATTTAGAGTGAAGCCTGGGGACTTCCATTTTCTAAAGTGTTAAAACTTAAATGAGGTTTTTCCTTTTTGTCTTTTTTTTTTGTGACCGGCAACGGATCACAACCCTCAGTGTCGCGCCCGTACCGGACCGGGACCGGCAACGGGATCGCAACCCTCGGTGTTGCTCTGGCTCCTACACCCCACATGTGCACCTCGCTCAGCCAGTGAGCGGCAGGTCTGTATGTGGGATCCAAACCCTCGGCGGGAGCGCCACTGCGCTCCCAAGCGGCGCACTGTAGCAGTGCGCCACCGGGCCGGCCCTTAAATGAGGTTTTTCAAGGACTGTGCTGTCCAAGGCACTAACCACTAGGCACAAATGAGTATCTAAATTTAAATCAATATAAATTAAATAAAATTTAAAATTCAGTTACTCAGTTGCACTAGCCACATTTTAAGTGCTCGATAACTACATGAGTATAGTGGCTTTCGAATTAAACAGCTCAGAAAAATGTTTTCTTCAGTACAGAAAGTTCTACTGGACAGAGCTGATCTAGGAGATTTCAGGATCCCGATTAATCTCAGAAGTTAAC
>NW_007827994.1:0-794 GCF_000696425.1 Galeopterus variegatus
TGTGACTGTACAACCTGAGCAAGGGGCCTCTCCAGTCACCTTGTCAAGGAAAGAGAATGTTGGAGGATCTTGCAATTAAATGCCTCGGATTGGCTATAACTCATGTAACCACTTCTGCTCAGATTCCACTAGTCATAACAGTTCATTGGCCCAACCCAATAGTAATGGGATGGAGAAGTGTATTCCCTTGGTTGCTTGGAAAGTGAAGGAAATTTAACAAGAGCACTAGTCATCTCCATCACAGTATAAAAAGTACAATCAGCCCATAAACAATCACCACCATACTGGTTCTATACTCAGTATTTTTATGACTTATTTCCCTTTCAGATATGGCTCTGCTGTTAGGAGATGTGATGATACAGAGAAAAATCAACACAAGGAAATCAACAGAATACAAGTAAATGAGTCAAATACAACAGCATCTTTATCTCCATACCTTCACAAATGCACATTAGGGCTGAAGTTCACCAATATACACTGTTAAGCATTGTTTTTGTCTGATCTTTATTATGATAGGTTGATTCCCCCCTTTTAATTCATCAGAGCATATTATAACCATTTATTAAAGATTTTGAACATCACTCTTTGCTAAAACTATGTATTATAAAACAATATTGTAACAATAAGAGTTATGTTAATGTTCACTGTCAACTATATTCAATAAATTTATCTGTTTCTCACGCCAACACTAAATAGTATAAGTAAATTGAGCATTTTGCTAAATAAATATGTATCTAATGGTTTATCTTTATAGTTGCATATCTTATTTACTTGATAACCAGAAAAGACTTTTT
>NW_007827995.1:0-794 GCF_000696425.1 Galeopterus variegatus
AGAAATAGCACAGCATAGTCTAAGATTCTTTCCATGATAAGATAGAGACTCACATGTGCTTCTGTTTCAAGGGCTTTGACATGAACCTTTTCTGGGAACCTTTAATTATTATATTCATCGGTCAAGAAAATGAAGAGGCATGTTCTGAGATGATCATCTGAAGGATTAAATGGTTGATTTCTTTTTATAAAAATCAAAACTGTTTGAGCGGATATTCTAAGCAATGGTGGGACTCAGTCATGGTCGCCTATGACCCTTGCTTGCATCCAAGTGTCAGTTTTGGCTTTTGATTAGTTTGTTGCTGTTTAACCAAAGGCCCATACCAGGGAAGCGGGGATGTTCAGGGCCCAGGAAACAGCAGAGGGCAATGAGGAACCAAGCTAAGCATATACCACCAGGGCTGGTGTTGTACAGAACTGAGGCCACCAAAGGTAGGAAAGGAGGAGGGGGAGAGGGGCTAGTGAGAAATTGTAAAGTGCCACAAAAAATGATTGTGTTGTATAACATTGAATATACTAATTATCCTGATTTGAGCATCAGGTATTGCACACAGGGATTGATATTCCACACTGTATCCCACAGATATATGTACAATCAATTATGTTTCAATACAAATAAATAAAAGTCAAAGCCTCAGTATGAAGTAGGCTAGAGAGAGAGAGAAGCTGATCATTGAGAAAAGACTTTGTGCATTAAAGCCAGGCAGACTCAGCCAAAATAGCAACGTCAGCCTGACATTATGAAGAGAGTCCAGGAAGGAATGAACGAACACCTTTTAACAACTGAAAACTGGC
>NW_007827996.1:0-794 GCF_000696425.1 Galeopterus variegatus
AAGTGATAGAGGTAGAGAATAAATGACAAAGATCTAACATGTTAATAAGAATCCACATAGAGGGCCGGCCTGGTGGCACACTGGATAGTGCGCCGCTTGGGAAGTGCGGCGGCGCTCCCACCCGAGGGTTCGGATCCCACGTACAGACCAGTTCCCGCTCACTGGCTGAGCGAGGTGCGGGAGCAACGCCGAGGGTTGCAATCCCGTTGCCGGTCTGGTACAGGGGCAACACTGAGGGTTGCGATCCATTGCTGGACACGGAAAAAGACAAAAGACAAAAAAATAAATAAATAAATAATCCACATAGAAGTAAATCAAAACACAGGAATGGAGCAAACAGTAAAACATAATTTAGGAAAATTTCCCTGAAATAAAAGTCAGCTTTGATCAATATATTGAAAAAGCATTCTGCATCCTGGGAACCTTGACCCAGAAAGTTGGCACTGAGACATATTCTTGTAAAACCTATAAACTTTATAGGAAAAGAAAAAATATTTTAGATATTCAAGCAAAAAGACGAAGTCACTTACAAGGGGAAAAAATAAGATTCCCTTCAGACTTTTATGAAAAATAAGATTGCCTTCAGACTTTTATTAAAAAGAATTTTGTGCTAGAAGACGAAGCAACATTTAATATACCCAAAGAAAGAAAATGTGAGCCACTGATTTTATATCCAGCCAAACTGACCTTGAGGTGTAAAGGCTACATACAGATCATGGGTTTTTTATGTTCCTTATGACAGTTTTCCAGCAGATGGCAGTAGACGGTCTTGTTCTAATATAGTCAGTATGGTA
>NW_007827997.1:0-794 GCF_000696425.1 Galeopterus variegatus
GTTGCCTAGATGATCTGTCCAATGCTGAGAGGTGTGTTCAGGTCCCCCAATATTATCACAGGGCAGATGCTTCTTCTGTCACTCTGGAATGGGCTTTGTGGAGAGAGACATGTTCTTCTTTTCTTTGGTGGTGACTCTCCTTGTGTCAATGCACTCCAGTGTCTGGCGGACCATCTGCTTTGTGGTTTGATGTCTAGCTGCTTTCGCAGCAGCCATGGTTATTGTGGTGGCTGTGGTGGGCCACCCACATGGAGGTGATGTTTCTGGCATGCTCCTTTTTGCCTGGTTGTGGGGAGTGTCTAGTCCCCAGATCCATGCCTCAGGTCCCCAGGTGGGCCCTGAGGTGCTGGCATGGTATGTCTGGTTGTGGGACGGAGGTCTGGTCCCTGGCTCCGTGCCTTGGGTCGCCGGATGGGACTCTGAGGCACTGGCAGTATGCCTGGTTGTGGGAGGGGGTCCGATCCCTTTCTCCATGCCCCAGGTCACTAGGTAGGTCCCAAGGGGCTGGCAGTGTGCCTGGTTCTGGGCAGGGTGTCCGGTCCCTGTCTCCATGCCCTGGGGCCCCTGGGTGGGGCCCTGAGATGCTGGCAGTGTGCCTGGTTGTGGGAGGTGGGTCTGGTCCCTGGTTCCATGCCCTGGGTCACTGGGCAGGCCCCGCGGCGCTGGCATGGTGTGCCTGGGCTGGAACTAAGTTTTCGTCCTTTGCTTACTTCTAAAACGGGGGAACTTCCCATGGGAACCAGTACTTGAGCTGTGTAGTTGAGCTAAATTGCTGCTTTGCTGCTGTTTCCCTA
>NW_007827998.1:0-794 GCF_000696425.1 Galeopterus variegatus
TTGATTGAAATTAGTGGTGATCATATTAGTCAGAACTCTGGTTCAGTAGTAGAAACCCTACATCACCAGTTCACCAGTCTTACACAAAATCATTACTTTAATTAAAAAAAGAAAAGAAATATATAGGATCTCACAATTTAAAGTCCAAATCTCGGGCTGATTTTTGTCACTATGGGATCCAGGGACTCATTTCCTGACTCTTATTTCTCTTCTGTTTGTTGACTTTTTCCTCAGGCAATATTTCATAAAATGCCTGTGAGAAACTCCTGGCTCCCAACATAATAATGTTGGGGGAAAACAAACACTTCCTTTTGTACAGTTCTAGCAAAGAACCTAATATGAACATGACGTTATCCTGTGCTGTGCTGCTTAATTGTGCCTCAGTCATAAAGAAAACATGGAGCTGTGGGGCTTGAGAAGTGGGTTCAATACCACTCACACCACATGGACTGGGGGTGAGGGTCATTGTTTTCGAGTAAATAGGGCTAATATTTCCAAAAGAAATGAGAAGGGATTCTGGGCAGACAATAACTTAGAGATTCACAGAGAAGAGTATTTTTCCTCTAATCCAGTCTACCTACAATTTCTACACCATCATTTGCATTATTTCCTATTCTGATGCACTATTCTGATCAGTTGCTTTTCCAAAATGTGACAAAAAATGAGAAACTCAAGTTTTTCTGGTTAATTGCATTTTCCTTGAAAACATTCCAGTGTATTTGAATTGAAAAGCGCTAGAGAAAGTGGAACCTTTGCTCTTGAAACTTTTTCTTAGATCTATTTTATTTTCCCTT
>NW_007827999.1:0-794 GCF_000696425.1 Galeopterus variegatus
TTCCACCCTGGAGAGAGTGGGAGGATGGGTTAGTGGGAAGTGACATGAGGCAGCATGGCCCCGGTTTTGGGGACTTAAGGCCCGGCTGCATCTCCTATGGACTTGCTCTGTGAGCGCCAGCAAGCACTTCATCTTTCTGGGTCTCCATGGTCATTTCTTGCTCTGGCCTTCTAAGAATTACAGATTATTTATGAATTGCCCTCCCACTTTGTGATAGTGACTCTCAATTTTTCCTTCACCCCCGCTCTTCATGTACTTCACTTGTCCCCAAGAGCTACTCACTTCAGGTTCACACTTATAAACTGGATCCTTACCCCTAGCTCTGAGCCTCCCTTCTCTCTCCCCTCTCTTCATTTTAATTTTTTTCTGGTCCAATTTTCTGCAATCTACAGAGGCTGATGGTAGAAACATCTGCTTTCCTGGTGAACAATTTATGGCAGATTATGGCTTTGATTCTCATTTCACTTGCATTTTTGGAGAAGAACAACAGTCTAACCTCAAAGGAATGGCCTTCTCACAAGACAGTGCAGACTCAGAGTGGGGAGATAGGCTCAAAAGGTAGATGGGGACCGTGGTATTGGGCTTCCAAAGCGAGGCTGGGGAGTTTGGACTTCATCCAATGGCAACAGGGAATCATGATGATTTTTGAGCTGTATCTGAGTTGTATTTTTAAGAGATCATTCAGGCAGCTTTTCAAAGACTGGATTAAAGCAGGAAGAAAGTACAGGTAGGCAGGACAGTGAATCCAGGATCTAGGTGAAAGAGACCAAGGAGAGTGGCAAGCAATAGGGGTG
>NW_007828000.1:0-794 GCF_000696425.1 Galeopterus variegatus
TAGGAGCTTGTTGCATATGTACAGAAGATGGCTTCTATATTAAAGCAATGAGATTTTTTTTTTTAAGTGTCCAGTCGCTTTTTGTGCACTGAGAAAACTGCTCAGAAAACCTTTGTGGAGTAGGATAGAATACCTTCTCCCAGGAGTGTTCATATTTTAGCAGAGATGGAAGCCTCAAAGCCGAACGATGAAACCCAAATGGAGAGACATGAGCTAGTAGGCAGAGGAAGCATTTCTGAAGCAGCCAGGGCTTTTACAGTCCTCCAAAAAATGCTACACGGGCAGCCACGCTCCTCCTGGGGCTGGCCTGATGGGTTCATCAGCCCACAGTTCAAGCAACCTGGTTTATCCCTTGGTCCACAGCAGTCATTCTCAAAATGCATGCGTTTAGCAGGATGTTAGCAGATGTTACACAGGATAAAAGGAACTATGGTCAAATAATTTTGTCAGACGCAAACAGAATTCAGTGGCTGTCTCTGCTGAAGACTTCCTTGAGTGTTAAATACGCTAACATGCATTTAGTGTCCTCAAGAGGAAAGTGCATTTCTTGGTTCCTCTGTTCCAGAGCTAAGCTTTGAAACACAGATCCCCAGCAGTGGCTCTGACACTGACAGTCCCAGGGGACATCATCATCCTGGGGGCTGCGGCAGCCATGGAGTCACAGGGCTGGGGCTTCCCTTCAGGCACCTGCTATGGGGTACACAGTTAAACAGCACTGTCCACACACTGTACCTTGATTCCACCACAGCAACATGCCATGCTCCCACTAGGCTACTCCCAGCACCCTACAACTG
>NW_007828001.1:0-794 GCF_000696425.1 Galeopterus variegatus
TTTTGCCATTTCCCATATTTTGCAAATAAAAAGTCGAATATATAAGGGCCGAGCCCGTGGCGCACTCCGGAGAGTGCGGCGCTGGGAACCCAGCAGCTCTCCCGCCGCGGGTTCGGATCCTATATAGGGATGACCGGTGCGCTCACAGTGCTCACTGGCTGAGCGCGGTGCGGCTGGTCTCAAAAAGGACAAAAAAAAAAAAAAAAAAGTCGAACATATAAAATTGAGTGTGGGCTACGGATAAATCTTCCTGTCCTCACCTGAACAACAGGGCAGTGGAGTCAGCCCTGAGTCTGGGGTATGTGGGGTAGGACAAACCCAGTTTCTCCTTTCTTTTTTTTTTTTTTTTTCGTGACCAGCAACGGATCTCAACCCTCAGTGTCGCACCCGTACCGGACCGGAACCGGCAACAGGATCACAACCCTCGGTGTTGCGCCCACACCTCACTCAGCCAGTGAGCGGGAACAGGTCTGCATGTGGGATCCGAACCCTCAGCGGGAGCGCCACCACGCTCCCAAGCGGCGCACTGTAGCAGTGTGCCACCGGGCCGGCCCCCGGTTTCTCCTTTCCAACTGAGAGACTTCATCTAAAAAATCTGAGCATCAGTCTTCTTAGCTACAAGGACAAGAACAATTACAACCACTACTTCCTAGATTGCTATAAAGATTAAGTGTGATCAAGGATGAAACCTGTCTGGCTCTTCATTGAATGTTATTCCTTCTGCTCACCAAACCCACAGCTCTAATTTTTCTCAGGACTCTGTGGCCCCAGAAAATGAGGGATGAAGGGTGACA
>NW_007828002.1:0-794 GCF_000696425.1 Galeopterus variegatus
AGACTGCCAAAAGCTCTGCTTGTTTCTGTGCATCTTCCTGAGACCTTCATCTGAATTCTCAATCCCTTAATCTAAGCACAGAATCAGCAAAAACTCTGAGAAAAAAAAAAAGAGCTGTGAAATATTGAGCCACATCCCTGAGGTTTCCCCTTTTTGAGTATTTTGGACCTGTAGTCCTGGATGCCTCAGAATATTTTTGATGTCTTCCAATAGATGTTATTTTACTTGACATTTTTAGTTGTCCTCAGAGAAAGCACTGGTCTGCTATAACCCAATCTATCATAGTCAGAGGTAACCCAATCTATCATCGTCAGAGACCACAAATACAGAATTCTCTGAGTCTAGAGATCACATTTGGAGGGGCATTATGACAAGGAAGGCAACAATACACAAAGAACAAAAACTAAACAAGATGATTTCAGAGTATGATAAATGCTACCATGGAAATAAACAGAATGATATAGAAATTATGAAATAGCCAACTGCCTTGCATCTTAAAATTGAAGATTCACAAATTCCCATTTTATACATAGATGAGAACATTTTGATGTTTGGCGCACAGTTGTTTTTCACCTCCGGCAGTCAGACTGGGCTGGGGCAACCTCAGGTAATAAAATAGGAGGGAAGTAACACTAAATATGCCATAATCATTAGGGATTATGCACCTCAGCACAGAGGCCCCTCACTAACTCAAATAAGAAAAGAGAGAGAAAATCTTCCAAGATTTCCCTATTAAGTACACTTCGTGCCTGCTAGGAAAGAAGCCACTGGAGGGCACTTTGGTAAATGGAGCT
>NW_007828003.1:0-794 GCF_000696425.1 Galeopterus variegatus
TGCTGTCAAATGCTTTTTCTGTATTTATTGAAATAATCATATGTCCTTTTTCCTTGCTTTCATTGATGTGGTATATCATATTTCTTGATTTGAATATGTTGAACCATCCTTACATTTGTAGGATGAATCCCACTTGATCATAGTATATAATCTTTTTTAGATGCTATTGTATTCTGTTTGCTAATATGTTGTTGAGGATTTTTGTATCTGTGTTTACCAAGGATATTGGCTTGTTGCTTTCTGGTTTTTTTTTTTTTTTTTTTTTTTTTTTTTTTTTTTTTTTTTTTTTTTTTTTTTATGTGTCATTGTCTAATTTTGCATCAGGGTGTTGTTGACCTCACAGAATAAATTTGGGAGAATGGCCTATGTTTCAATTTTTTGAAATAGTTTGAAAAGGATTGGTGTTAATTCTTCTTTAAAGGTTTAATAGAATTCAGCAGTAAAGCCATCTGGTCCTGGGCTTTTCTTTGTTGGGAGACTGCTGATTACTCCAGCAATCTCATTTTTGTTATTAATCTGTTCAGGTTTTGTATTTCTTCCTGGTTCAGTCCTGATAGTTTGTATGTGTCCAGGAATTTATTCATTTCCTCCAGGTTTCCAAATTTGTTAGCAATGGACACAAGGAATAATTACATTTGGTAATGAAGAATATGCTAATAATCTTGATTTGATAATCACATATTGTATACAAATAATGATGGTCAACTCTGTACCCCACAAACAGGAATAATCAATAACATTTCAATAAACAAAAAATGAACACTGAAGATCAGTGGCTGAGGAGAAATAGAATG
>NW_007828004.1:0-794 GCF_000696425.1 Galeopterus variegatus
GTACTGAGGGCTTTAACAAGAGAGGGAATGAGAACTTTGCTCTCTCTGCTACACCATTTTTGCAAAGTAATACCCCGCCATCACTGAAGTCACCAGCAAAGAAAGCCTTCACCAGATGTGTTCCCTGGATTTTGGACTTCCTGGCCTCTGAAAGTGTAAGCAAAAAATTTTGTTTTCTTTATAAAATACTCAGTTCCATGTATTTTGTTATAATCAACAGAAATGGACTGATAAATATATATATTTAAAATGTTATATCATATGACATATATGATGTATACATATATTCACACACACATATATACACGCAACATCTAGACTGATCTTTGACCAACTAGCTGGGCACCATAGCTAGCTGACGTATACTTCTCTATCCTTCCTCTCTTTTGCCTTTATCTGGGCTTTCCACCCCAAATCCCTGTTCTGTTCTTATTCAGAGAATTTTAATCTCTTTGAACTGAATCCTGGAATTTTCACCTTTAATTCTCTTTAATCTCTCTATACAATGTTCTATAAATTTGATTCTAGAGCAGTCTTCAAGTGGAGGACCATCTGTACTATCTTGCAGCCTCAAAAAGAAAACAACGACAAAATTTCCCAGTTTCTGTATTAAACAAAAACAAAAACAAAAAACAATCAACTCTGTATGATGGAATGACAAACGGGCAGACTGTTTTTCTTTTGTTTTGTTTTTTACTTTCTTAGAACTATTCTGTGTTTTCAATGCTTTTAGCAATATATCATTTTGTAATGGGAAGAAGTTATAGAAATGCATTCATTTAGTAAGCATCTGT
>NW_007828005.1:0-794 GCF_000696425.1 Galeopterus variegatus
CTGTATCCTCTCTGACTCCATCTCTGTACGGACTCACACTCAGCATGCTGAGTGTATTCCTGCATGTGCCCAAATCGACTGCTGCTGATCTTTATCCTTGTGCTTCTGCTATATACGACTCTTGCCTAATTATTTTTCTCTCTCCTCCTGTCTCTTTTGAGACCCTTGGCGTCAAGCCCTGATTTTCCATCTTTGTGAGCCCAGCAAATAGCATAGTTCCTGGCATACAGTAGGTGCTTAATAAGTGTTGAATAAATAAATTAAATTAAATTACCAAATCTTCCTTCCATTTAATGGTGGGTTGTGGATTGTAGGTTTGTGTTTTTATACCTGGCCCATCAAAGAGTATAATGCCATGTATGGTTATAGTACACCGTAATTAAGTGATTATAGGACAATTATAATTATGTTATAATTCATGGAAGAAAAAAATAATGGGGTGGAGCATTTGTGAGGAGCAATATTATATTAGAACTCAGAGCATATTGGAGACTGTGTTACAACTGGAAAACACGTTCTATGGGAAAGTAGAACCTTTTCAATCAAATCTACATTGTGACACAATTTTCAATTTTTATTTTCTCATTCTGAGATTTATATGTATTAATTATATCCAAAATACCTCCAACTTGCATTAGAGTTCGTGACTAGTTGTGATAGGAAATAAACCTGACCACCCCATCTAAAACAGACACCTCCTCACAGCGCCTCTCCGCTTCGTCTTGGTCCTGGGCTCTCTCCTCTCCTATCTTTATTGTCTTCACAGCACTCATCCCTGTTGGGCTGTTGACTGG
>NW_007828006.1:0-794 GCF_000696425.1 Galeopterus variegatus
TTTTTTTTATTCTTTAGAGGTAGTTTTAAAGTCTCTATATATAATTTTAAAAATCTATTGCCTTCAGTTAACAAAATTTCTCATCTTGGTAATGCTTTAGTTTTACATTGAGAAACAGAATTCTGCCCGTATGTGAGAAATAATTTCATGTTATGGGAACAACATGTTCATAGAAATTCTGGAATCTCATGTTTGGAAAGGTCATTAGATCTCATACTGTTCAAATACTGCTTAAATTCTCCAAGACATTCAATACCAGCACTTACAAGACATTATTTAATTTCTGCCTGAATATCTCCAGCAGTAGGGTAGCCAGCTGCACCAAGAAAGGGACAACTGCACCATTTTAGGGACAGTTCTAATTGTAGGAAAGATTTTTTAATTAAGATGAAATCTGTCTCCTGGCATCTTGACTCTGATTCTGGCCTTGCTTGGTGAGAACAGTTGGAGGAATTCCAATCAGTCTCCCCCATCACACATCCCTTCACCTATTTGAACACAGTGAGTGCATCATCCGGACTCTTTTCCTTCACCTCTTCCTCCAATGCCCAGTTCCTCCAGTGGTCAGTGACCCTAGAACATGGACACATAGGACGGAATCCTATCTCTGAACAATAGCCCTTTTTGAGCATCTTGTGTCTACTGAAGTAGCCACCAGGCTAGTGAACCTTTCTAAGAAGGTAGGTAGTGAGGATATTTGGAAGTGCTCATTCTTAGCAAATCTGTTTTGGTTTGAAATGATCTGTCTCATGATTATAAAGCTACATTTGAATTACTTAATCTAGAATTTCCCT
>NW_007828007.1:0-794 GCF_000696425.1 Galeopterus variegatus
AAAAAAATAAAAAAAGGTTTATGGAAAGATTCATATTATCTTTCAATGCTATCTTTCCACGAAGTTTCTGAGGTACCTTCGAATGCTAATCTGCACTATGAAACATCAAGATAGGAATACAACATGCAGCACTCTCAACTTTATTTAGCTCCCTTTCAAGCAGGATTTCGGGGATGTACTGCTCTAGCAGACATCAGGTTAATAACATTGGTTACGGGGTGGAAGAGAAACCTATACCGAAAGCTAAGTGTGCTTTTTCAAAGTGCACTTGTTTCAAAAAGTGCTCTCCTGTAAACGTTTTTGCATTTGCTCTGCTTTGTTTCCCCTAATTTCTTAATAAAGACAGCTGAGAAACAGGAGGGTGTACTGGAATGAGCACAGGCTTTTAAGAAAGATAAACCTGGGTGGGACTTCAGTTTCCCTGGATCACACTTCTCAAGGTTGTTGTGAGGATAAAAAGGAGATAAAATATTTGAATTGCTGAGCAAGGGACTGACCGTAAGAGAAGGTATCAATCAATATATAAATAAACATGTAATTCCCTTCCTCTCTCATCTTACTGCCTTCAAGCTCTTCTGCATCTGTTTGGGGGGGGAGGGGAAGTAGGTGTCTTCGCACTTGCTCCAGTGTTAATGAGAAGGCATGCCCGCTACTCAGCCACACACAGGGGTGGTGGCGAATGGCCAACCTCAGGACCCAGAGAATCTGAGAGGCTGGGGATCACAGGAGTGGGAACTAGAGAAGATTAAATTTGGAATGGGCTATGAGGGGAGGCCTTTCCCAGGCACACCCCA
>NW_007828008.1:0-794 GCF_000696425.1 Galeopterus variegatus
TGAAAGTTGCATTTTTGTAGGTTCAAAGAGATAATCAGAATATTGCACTTAGTCTGACAAGTAACTGAGAACTTTTTCCTCCTACCAGCAATAACACTTGAAAGAGGCTCTATTTCATTAGTAGGGAGAGGTTTATTAGCTGATGGCTCCTGGAAGACGGGAATTTGATATTTATTCTTAGGCAATTGGAAAATTGATTCAACCCATTTAGGACATTAACAATGGATTCATAATAACTCTTCTCAAAGAGTACAAAAGAACAAGTACATCGATTGATCAATAGTACATTCAAGAAGAAAAAGAACTAGAGATCAAGGGAACTTAAAGACACTGCTGGGAGCACTTTCTATTCAGAGAACTAAATCATAAAGTATCTCAGAGGGTACAAAACAAATAAATTCGGAAGCGTTTCCTTAACTTTGTCACTCCAATTTTGGGAGGGTGGGGTTCAAAACTCCTTCCTGTCAGTGTAATCAATGTGACCAATCCACTCAAAACCTCTAGGCCATTGAAAAGTTTAACTTAATCCCGGAGTCAGTCTCTGATGTGTGTTTCAAGCAATTCTGGGTTCCCACAAAGTACACACGTAGCCTTCTCTTGGGGCCAACCAGATCCACAGATGGAAGAATAAACCCGAGAGAGGCCCTGATGGAAAAGGCTTTTGAAAGGAAAAGGCTGAATGGCAACTTTATAGTAAGTACCACTCTGGGAAAACAATCAGAAATTTGCCTCCTTTCTGGTTCTTCTAGAAGAGACACCAGCATCCTGGAAGAGAACCTTCCTCATCGGTCATT
>NW_007828009.1:0-794 GCF_000696425.1 Galeopterus variegatus
TAGTGGTGTCTCTGAGGTGGTGGGGAGCAAGGGCGGGAGGGACACTTATTTCCACTGTCTCGCTTTGGTTCCTTTTGACTACTTAACCATGTGGCCGTATCGCTACTGTGGAAACAGACTTTCCCCGTTGCTGGGGAGCTGGAGGCTGAAATATTGCTTAGGGAAGTGATGCTTTTGCCCTGGCTGAGGTTATGAACTTGATGATATTTAGTTTGGATGAAAAACCAGGAAAACCCAATGTTAGTAAATGTTCTCTGTAATAGAAGCACATGGATTGTTAGGGTAAGCTTTTCCAAAAATGAGACATAAACCCCTCCCCCCCAAAAAAACCTCAGTGGTTATGCATGAAGGGACTTTTCCAGATCTTGCCAGACCCCACCTCTTGTGAACAGTGTCACTGCAGCTCTGTATGCCCTCACACCCATTTGGGAGCCTGAGGACTGAGGGAAGCACAGTTAAGACAGGCTTTACCTGTTCCTGTTCTGTGTGGTCACATCACTTCCAGAAAGATGGTGTGTGCTTGGCTAATTCAATCAGGACTCTTATCTAAGTTTACCATGGGAGTGTGTTTATGTGGGTTGTCCTGCCAATCTGGAGCAGACTGAGAATGCTGCATAAATCTCTTCCAAAGAAAGGAAGGCCGAGGTTAGGGAAAGGAGCCAGAAGGCCAATGACACCTCCTCCGCTCCTCTCTGTTGCGTTCTCTCTGGAGGGGTGGGGTGCGCCCACAGAGGGGAGTGGTGGTGAAGTTTGGAGGAGCCTAGCTGGCCCCAGTGAGAATTTTATGATTAGGA
>NW_007828010.1:0-794 GCF_000696425.1 Galeopterus variegatus
TGGATATGTCTACTATGCTATTAAGAAAAATGAAGACAACATCAAAATTTTTGAGCTGATAAATGATATATTTTCATTTTAAAAGAAAAAATAGCATTTCTTTTTTGCCTTGATAAAGAAAACTGTAAAAGCTAAATAAAATATGCAACACACAGTAATTCCTTTTTTTTTTTTTTTTTTTTTTTTTTACAGGCATTGGATAGCAAACAACCCAAGGAAACTATTCTACCTGATTTTATAACATAAAGTTATAGTAACTAAAAAAGTGTGGTATTAAAGACATGTATAAATCGAAGAAATAGAATAAAGAGTTCAGAAATATTTACACTCTTACAATCAATTGCCTTTTGACAAAGTTATCAAGGTAATTAAATGGAATACATTATGCTCTTTTAAGAAAATTGTGCTGGTCCAAAATGAATGAACCTCAATCCTCATCTGACATCATGTGCAATAATTAAGTAAACATGGATCATAGGACTACATGATAAAACTAAATCTATAAGTTTCTAAAAGAAATCCTGTGGTAAGAAATTCTAAGTGACCATTGGCTTGGCAAAAATTCTTACACACAAACTGAAAAAAAATCAATAGTTTGGACTTCATCAAAATTAAAATTTTTCCTCTTTAAAAGATGCTTTTAATATAAGAAAAAGGCAAGCTACATATTGGTATTTGTCATAAGGAAAGTTTTACAAGACATACATCTGACAAAGGAGACCTATCTAGAGTCTAAAGACCTCTTACAGTTCGACATTAAGCACAGGACCAATTAAAAATACAGGCAAAAGAAT
>NW_007828011.1:0-794 GCF_000696425.1 Galeopterus variegatus
TGTTTACTGTGCATTTAAAAAAAATAATTGTGAGCATATGGTCTGTATCAGCAACTCCCTACCATTTCAATTAAGAAGACACCTTTTTAACGTTAAAAAAGAAATTCAGTACACAGTAACTGAGAAAAGTTGACTGAAAGCTACTATGAATTAGGTATAGTATTAATCAAAAGAACATCTACATACATTTAATAAGCAGACTACATGTACATCAGACAATTATTTACTCAGTGTACAGACAGTACTCAATATTTTTGTAGAGTCAAGGTCTCAATCCAATAACTATTCCACTCAGGTCAGAAGTCCTTAGGTCAGAGTATACAGAAACTTATAGAAACAATAACATACCAATCTAAAAAAATCTCTATGATTCAGGTAATTCGCAATTAATTTTAAAAATAAAGCACACCTAATCAACTTCTTGGCAATAAAAATGAAAACGCCTGTTATACTGCTCTATGACACCGTATTTTATGGAATTAAAATATACCCAAAGGAATGGAAACATCATGTCAAAGGAATACTTTTACTCCCATGATTATTGCAGTGCTATTTACAATAGCTAAGAGTTGGAACCAGCCAAATGCCCATCATCAGATGAGTGGATAAGGAAAATGTATATCTACACAACGGAATGCTACTCTGCTCTAAAGAAGAATGAAATACTACCATTCGCAGCAACATGGATGAGCTTGGAGAAAGTTATGTTAAGCGAAATAAGCCAGGCACAGAAAGAAATACTGCATGTTCTCACTTATATGTGGGAGCTAATAAAAATAAATAAATATACAAAC
>NW_007828012.1:0-794 GCF_000696425.1 Galeopterus variegatus
GATCTTGAACAGGAAGATGAGAAGTCACAGGCAGACAGCCTAATGCAGACCGTAGGTGGAAGTAAGGGTTGGGTGTGAATATTTCCTGTCGTAGTTATGGTGTGTGAGAGGTTTTATGAGCAGAATAACCTATTGGAGTCTTTAATTTTTTTTTAATGCAAAATTTCCTTGTTCTCCCATCTTTCCTCATCACTGTTTAACTACCAGGAAGGTGGAGACTTCTAGGGAAAGTCGGCCTGCCTCAGTGCTTTTCTCTTGGGTTAAATAGAAAATACGAGACTAAGACCAAATCCGGTCAAGGGAACCAAAACCAATAGCCACCAGAGCACTTTGGGAGGACCCCCGGGCTGCTGGCTTCTCCTGCCACATGGGCCATTTTCACTTGGCAGTTCTAAGTTCTCATTGAGTTGGTTGTAGGGAAAAGTGACAAGGACATAGAAGCCCCTGAAATGCCACTGTCATCTTCTAAGCACCTTACTTATCACCTGATATGCAGGCTGCTCTGGGATATCATTTCTGGACAAGTGCCCCAGGTTTAAAATGGTTTAGACAAGGGGTCTTCATTGGAAACATACAAATGAAGTTGGGGCAGGAAAAGAGAGGAGGGAGCAGGTAGAAAGATGACCTATACCTGGTAACAACCTGTGTGTATAAGTTGAGTGGTGTGGGACTCCAGTCCCAAGAAGTGAAATTTTGAAGCTTTATGTCATACATAAGTGTCTACGCTTGTGTTTACATGAGTGTATTATGTGCCCTCGCTAAGGGTTCTGTTTGTGTCTCCATAAACTCAGCCC
>NW_007828013.1:0-794 GCF_000696425.1 Galeopterus variegatus
CTCTGGCCACTGACACCCTACATGCTGGGGAAGCACAGAGGGGACAGCACCATCTCTAAAAGACAGGTGCACAGCCCAGCAATAGCAGTTATCTTCTGTGAGGAGTTTTGTGGTTGCAAAGCACATAAACTGTGAGCTGTAACGCAGCAATGATGCATATTTGTCCTTTGCCCTCCTTGCTTTCCATCCTCTGCTTTCTTTTCTTTTTTTTTTTAAATCACAACATTGTTTATTATGTGAATTTTTTACAATACAAACAAAAAATATGGAAATGTAATGTATGAATACAGCTAAATGCAGAATGGTGACTTTTTTTCTCTTCAAGAGGCCATGATTCCCATTTCTAGTAAAATAAAGAGACTGCATATAGGTAGAAACAGGTTGGTCATTAGCTTCACAATTTTGCCTAGAAATGACCTATAAATGCATTTCCCCCCTGCTACTTACCATAAAGTGTAAACAAGGAGTCAAAGGAAATTTCCCTTGTTGGTTCCTACCATATGAAATATGCTATATTCTATTTTAGCAGGACCAACATATGGAAAATATCTAAATTAAATGTTATTACAAAAATGAAGAAGTAATGAGATTCTGGCTAAAGAGGGCAGTAAATGAGAATAATATATATTTAAAGAATCCAAAACAAACAAACAAAAAAGGTTGTTATAAAAAAGATCTAGGTGCACTGTAAGCATATAGGTTTTTTTTTCCATGTGTATTTTTAAACAACGGAAGTGTCAAAAATAGGGTCAACTGTGTTAGACAAAATTACATTATTGTATATGCTGCATTGA
>NW_007828014.1:0-794 GCF_000696425.1 Galeopterus variegatus
GTATGAGTATGGGAGAATTTTGTCCACTTCAATTTTTTCAAATAGTTTAAGATCTATTGATTTTAGTTCTTCTTTAGATGTTTGGTAGAATCCAGCAGTAAAGCCATCTGGTCTGGGGCTTTTCTTTGTTCAGAGGTTTATTATTACTGATTCAATCTTGTTACTTGTTATTGGTCTGTTTAAGTTTTTTATTTATTCTTGGTTCAGTCTGGTTAGGTCAAATGTGTCCAGGAATTTATCCATTTCCTCTAGATTTTCATATTTTTTGGCATATAGTTGTTCATAATAGTCTCTGATGTTCTATTGTATTTCGGTGCTATCTGTTGTAATGTCTCCATTTGTATTTCTGATTTTATTTTGTCAATTATCTTTTTTTCTTGGTTAGTCTGGCTAATGATTTGCCATTTTTGTTTATCTTTTCAAAGAACAAACTTTTCATTTGATTAACCTTTTGTATTGTATTTTGAGTCTCAGTTTCATTTATTTCCACTCTGATTTTTATTATTTCTTTTCTTCTATTTATTTTGGGTTTAATTTGTTCTTGTTCTTCTAGTTCCTTGAGGTGCAGTGTTAGGCTGTTTATTTGAAATCTATTTTTTTGATGTAAGCATTTATTGCTATAAACTTTCCTCTTAATACTGCTTTGGCTGTATCCATAGGCTTTGGTATGTTGTGTTTCTGTTTTCATTAGTTTAAAGAAGTTTTTGATTTCCTTCTTAGTCTCTTCTTTGACCCATTGGTCACTCAAGAGCATGTTGTTTAATTTCCAGGTATGTATGTAGTTTTGCAAGTTC
>NW_007828015.1:0-794 GCF_000696425.1 Galeopterus variegatus
CACCAAGGTCCAGGGTTTGATCCCTGTACCAATCAGTCATCAAAATCAAAATAAATAAATAAATAAATAAATACAATAAAATAAAATCAGTCTAGTTCTGAAAAGACTAAATTTGCAGCACCTACTGAAATAAGGTAAAGCTTATTTGTAAACTACATGTTTAAATAGTAGCATTTTATAGAAATTAAAATAAGAGTTAAATCTGCTTGGAAAGTTGCATTATCACTTAACTTTGTAAGTGGCATGCTTTAAATCAAATCAGAAATAAAAATAAAAACACTAACACTACAATTTTCCATCAAATAATAATTATGAGAATTCAGAATCTTTAGAAGTAACTTTGGTCAAATTAAAAGTCTGTATCCAATCACTTTCTCACTAAAAATGCCACATTCGCTCTGATAAAGTGCGGAAAATAGTCTATTGTATTTCAACCACTTGGTTGAAATCAGCTAGCTCTGTTTTAAAACTTTTATTTCATAAAAAAGGCTTTTGTTCTCTTTTACGTTGTGTTAAATCACTACTGTATTTGTAAATGCTTCTGTCTAAATTTTAAATTCAGAGAAAAAATATACTTTAAATATGTGGTAACTAATCCCATGGTTATTATTCTCAAATAAGAGAGAAGCAATTATGGAATTGTTTTTGCTAACCTAGTTGGTTAGTGAACAGAGCTCATCAAACCAGAAACAGAAGACCATATTGGGCCGAGGGATTTTATGCAGATTTTTTTAAAAAAAATAATAACAGCTATATACAACTGTGTTCACAGTTATTTATCTCACACTTGTGCA
>NW_007828016.1:0-794 GCF_000696425.1 Galeopterus variegatus
TTTGGTTGAGGTGTGCTAAGGAATTCTCGCCTCATAAAAATATGTAGTTAGAAATGGAAGAAGTATTTTAATATCTATTTTAGATCAATGTAGTTGTTTTTTCCTTGATACTTCTTGAAAACGAAAGAAATACTAGATTTCTGAAGGTTAGTTGCAGTGTTTAATCTGAATAAAATTTCAATATTCTGCTACATTAAAATTCATTAATCCATTTTACACTTGGAAAGAATATTTTAGCCATACATGATTCTGTAATATCATGAACTGGTCATTTGGAAAATATTAGTTCACTGAGTTATGCAGATTTATTCAAAATTTGGTGGGGTTTATTATACAGTTTTTTAAAATTATGGTTAATATCCCAATGATTTCACTAGAAAAGTTTTACTAGAATAATATTGGGAAGTGGTCAAACTCAAGGCAGAGAATAACAGTTTTCTGAAATTCAGTTTTTTGCTTGAAAGCTTGAATTTTATCATTTGTAACAAATACAGTCAGTTGTGGGTTTTTTAAAGTGAGTTTCACTCATTCATTTGGAAGAAGAATATCTGCCGAATATTTAAATTCTAATAGTTATAGTTTGTTATTTATCCTAATAGTTATAGTTTGTTATTTACTCCTTTCAGTAAAAATAGTATTCCATGAAAAAAAGCAGTGAGTTCACCTCATAACTCAAACAATTGCCCACAGGCTTTTCCATGAGACAACCATTGTATTTGGTATGTAGCAGAGTTTTTTTTTTAATTTCGTTTTTTGGCATACTTCCCATTTTGCCACGAATATATTAAAAAGAC
>NW_007828017.1:0-794 GCF_000696425.1 Galeopterus variegatus
TGTATTATATAAATGCTTCTAGAAAATCCAGATAATTTGGAAATTGAGTATTTGGAAAATTGTTCATGTAAACATGGGGTACAATCTAAAAATATCATAAGTTGACACATTTTCCCATTATTTTTCAAAAATGTAATTGTATTCTAGTTTATAAATTCTGTTTATAGAATGTATAACATTCTTAATTGACATTAAGATGCTTGAATTTATATTTACTTTATGAAATAAAGTCTGAATTTCAACCCAGGAGTCAAAAGAATTTTTCAGGTAAAATTGCAAGTGCTTCAATGCATTTTGTTGTGCTGTTACTTATATAAAAATGTAGAAATCAAAGTATTACCTTTTCATCTTCTTGTGAGAAAATAGGAGGATCTGATATGCACTGGGAAAAAAACTGAAAAAAAAACCCATTTGGATTGAATATATATATATACATAACTCAATGAATTAGATTGTAGTATAATATGCATTTGGATTGAATATATATATACATAACTCAATGAATTAGATTGTAGTATGATATGTATTTGTATATCAAAAAAAAGATAAAAATTATAAATTTTGATGATGACACCAGGATTTAGTATAGCTGAAAACTGTACTGAATATGTAAAGGCATAATAACTTTAAATTACTAGAAATTAAATAATTAATAATATGAAACAGAATTGTTTTATTCAGGCAAAGTCATGTACATGAATCTCACAGTAGAAATATGTACTAAAACACTGTGGATGGACAAGATGGTGGTGAAATATAACCATGGTACATAATTTTAGAGTGTTTTTCCATCA
>NW_007828018.1:0-794 GCF_000696425.1 Galeopterus variegatus
TGACTATGCATCTTTTTCTCCCGAGTCCGGCCACAGTACACATTCTGTCCACACTTGTCCCACCACTCACCCACTCCGCGTCACCAGGCAGTGCCGGAGCCCCAGTTTCTGGAAGATGTCCACCACCGTCTCCATGGGGGTGTGGTCCGTGACCGTGAAAGGGCTGAGGTTGAGGATGCGCCGCAGCTTCAGGGGGTGCAGGCTGTTGGCCGGCAGCTCAGGGGGCTCCTCTGTGAAGTACGTGATGGAATTGCTCACGATGCCCTCCTGCCTCTGTCTGGCATTCTCTAGAACGGGGACAAGCAGGAACAATAAGCCACACAAAAATCCTGGCTGAGCAACTCCCCCCACCCCATAGCCCCACACGGCATCCTCGAATCCCACAGAAAAGGGGTTTAGAGGACAAACTACACATTTTTAATGAGGGGCTTCAGCCAAACATCTGTGAAACTGGCATCTCTCTTAAGCTATGCCATGTGGGGGTCCCCCTGCTGTGACCAGATCGTTGGTTGCCAAAGTCTTGCAAAATGGTCCTGATCAAGATGGCTCCTTTGGGGATATTCATTGCTTCCCCCCTGGACTCCAGGGCACCCCAAATGGCCGAGGGCCCTCCACTCTTGCTTTCCTAACACTCCTCCACCTGCTCACAGGCTGAAGTTTGACGGGACAAGAAACCGCACTTAGCTGCCCAATAACCTAAATACATTGTTTTTTTTTTTTTTTTCAAAATCACTCATAACTGGCCCAAATGGCATTATGAATCCTGAGAGGAACAAGGAACCAATAAGACCAGC
>NW_007828019.1:0-794 GCF_000696425.1 Galeopterus variegatus
TTGCCTGGAAGATCTTTTCCCATCCTTTCACTCTTAGTCTATGTGAGTCTTTATGGGTGAGACTTTTTTTAGTCTTGTAGGCAGCATATAGTTGGGTCCATCGTTCTTATCCAGTCAGCCAATCTGTGTCTTTTGATTGGGGAATTTAAACCCTTTACATTAAGAGTTGTTATTGAGAGGTGTTGATTTATTCCTAGCAATTTATTGGTTGTTTACTTGTCTTAGGTGTCTTTCGTTCCTTGCTTTCTGTTTTGCTGTTTGTTTTCGGTGTTTTTTGGTTCCTTAGGTTGCAGCTAGTGATTTTATTCATTTGTTTTCTTTTCATGATTGTCATTTTTATTATAGTAGTGGGTTTTGATTTTACTTGGATTGTTTTGGCAGTGGTAGTTATCTTCCAGGATCCAATCCCAGTACTCCCTTGAGAATTTCTTGTAAGGGTGGTCGTGTGATGATGAACTCCCACAGTTTTTGTTTGTCTGAGAAATATATTATTTGCCCTTCATTTCGAAAGGACAGCCTTGCAGGGTAGATTATTCTTGGCTGGCAATCTTTGTCTTTTAGTATTTTGAATATATCATCCCATTCCTTTCTAGCTTTTAGGGTTTGTGCTGAGAAGTCTGATGTTAACCTGATTGGAGCTCCCTTATAGGTGATTTGACGCTTCTCTCTTGCAGCTTTCAAGATTCTTCTTTGTCCTTGAGTTTTGCCATTTTGACTCTAATATGTCTTGGCAAAGCCCTTTTTGGGTTGAATACATTTGGGGATCGTTGAGGTTCCTGGATCTGAAGATCTGT
>NW_007828020.1:0-794 GCF_000696425.1 Galeopterus variegatus
CTGTGGTCTTTCTTTCCTTCCTTCCTTTCTCTCTTAGCTCCCACATGTGAGTGAGCACATGGAGTATTTATCCCTTTACGCTTTGCTTATTTCGCACAACCTAAGTTTTGGCAGGATTATCCATGTTGTTGCAAATGGGAGTATTTCATTTTTTTATGGCAAAGTAGTATTCTATAGTGTACATATACCACCGTTTCCTTATCCAATCATCCACTGATGGACAATTAGGTTGGTTCCATATCTTGGCTATCATAAACAGAGCTGCAATGAACATGGGAATGCAGGTATCTCTTCAACATGATGATTTCCACTCCTCTGGATATATACCCAGAAGACGGATTGCTGGATCATATGGAAGAACTATCTGTAGTTGTTTGAGAAACCCCCATATTGTTTTCCATAGTGGTTATACTAATTTACAGTCCCACCAACAGTGCAGTAGTGTTCCTTTCTCTCCACGCCCTCACCACCATTTGTTATTCACCATCTTTTTTATTATAGTCAGTCTAACTGGAGTGAGGTTGTATCTCAATGTGGTTTTAATTTGCATTTCCCTGACAACTAGTGATGTTGAGCATTTTTTAATGTATCTGTCGGCCATTTGTATGTCTTCCTTTGAAAAATGTCTTTTCATCTCCTTTGCCCATTTTTTAATTGGGTTATTTGTTTTTTTACTGCTAATTGCTTGAGTTCTATGTATATTCTGGATATTAATTCCTTGTCAGATGCATAATTAGTAAAAATTTTCTCCCACTCTGTAGGTTGTCTTTTCACTCTGTTGATTGTTTCCTTTG
>NW_007828021.1:0-794 GCF_000696425.1 Galeopterus variegatus
AAAAATTCCAGTTTGGCAGTTTTTGCAGACAGCCCACCTACTAGAACCCTCTAGTTCTAGAAAACTAGAGAAGCTGGGTTTAACAAAAATAAGTTTGAAAACAATATGAACTACCAGGCAGCAATAACTTGAGAAGCAACTATTTCAGGCAAAGGAGAAGTCCAGAAAGTAAGACCAGCATCTGACTCTGCATTCCCACCTCAAGACATCTGTCCATACTGAAGAGGAGGCTGAGAAGCTGTGCAGAGCCTGTGCAAGTCGCAGAGGGTTGGGAGGACAAAAGTCAGAGGTCGGGACCACCAACGAAGAGGGCCTGGTAAGCAGTCCAGGTTTTCAGTTGGGGTCCCCGAAAGGCTGCACCCTAGGAAAAAACCACAAACCTAAACTAAACCTGAGCTTCAGATTTTTAAAAATTAAATTATTAAATTTAAAAATATTAAGAATTTAAGTTTAAAAGTTTGATTTAAAGCCCAGATTTGAATCAAATTAATCCATAAGGGATAAAGCAATATTCTCCTACTCCAGCTGCCTGCCAGAAGAAAAGGTAAATTCTTTCTGGGGGAAAATGACATCATCCAGATCATCAAATTATCTCCATGAATTTTCTTACACACAATGACTAGCACTCAATTAAAAATTATCAGGTACGCAAAAAGAAGACAATGAACTTAAATAAAAAATAAAGATACAGACAATAGAAATAGACCCACTCAATTTAGATATTAGAATAACCAGATATGAACTTTAAAATAACTATGATTCATAAATTCAATATATTTAACAAAAAAATTGAA
>NW_007828022.1:0-794 GCF_000696425.1 Galeopterus variegatus
TACAACACCTTCAACAGTTGGGGGCACAGAGAAAGGACAACTTGTATACTCTTCTCCAGTCGCTGTGTCCTCCCTACTACACAAGCTGAGCAAATCCTTTTAGATTTCCATAATTTAGTTCATATAGGCTGTGAACTCCTACTATGCCTTCTTCAGCCCTTATATTATTCTCCCCACAAAAGGACACGCTGTCTTCTAACCTTAGTAGATACCTTTTCAGGATGGTTTGAGGCTTTTCCCTGAACTTCAGAGGATGCTACAGCAGTAATGTATGCTGTCACCTCAGAAATCATCCCTCGTTTTGGCCTACCCACCAGTCACTCACTTGCCTACGGGCTGCCCCCCACAAGCCCACAGGGCTCAGCCCCCTTGAACTTATGTATAGTAGGCCCTTCACTCTCAACACCTCTCCCTTCCAGCTCATCACCTTTAGGCCAATATCTCTCTACTCTTTTGCTCATTAGGGATCTTTTTA
Source organism: Galeopterus variegatus (assembly GCF_000696425.1). Taxonomy (NCBI): domain Eukaryota; kingdom Metazoa; phylum Chordata; class Mammalia; order Dermoptera; family Cynocephalidae; genus Galeopterus; species Galeopterus variegatus. The sequence goes on from NW_007828022.1 coordinate 476, forward strand.
GGGAACAGGCCAACCTTCTCTCATCCTTTCCCCAACACCCTCTCAGACTTTTAAAAAAAAAATTTTTTTTTCCTTTTTGTCTTTTTTACTGACCGGTAACGGGACTGCAACCCTCGGTGTCGCGCCCGTACCAGGGACCAGCAACGGGATCACAACCCTCGGTGTTGCACCCGCACCGCGCTCAGCCAGTGAGCGGGAACCGGTCTCCACATGGTATCCAAACCCTGGGCAGGAGCGCCGCTGCGCTCCCAAGTGGCGCACTCTCCAGTGCGCCACCGGGCCGGCCCTAAAAAAAATTTTTAATTTTTCTTTCTTTCTA
>NW_007828023.1:0-794 GCF_000696425.1 Galeopterus variegatus
AAGAAAGATCAAAGGGTCTAATCATGGTAATTTTCTAATTCTAATTTCAATCAGTTATTAGTACTAAAGCTATTATTTGTGGCTGAAAAGGAAAAATGAAAATTACTTGTGTTGATAAAGACTGATTTTTAAAACCCATCTAATAATATTTAGCCTTGTCAGCATGTATAAAAGAAACAATATTGCATTCATAACATCTAAAGGCTAAAGTATGCTCAGGTTAAATATGGCATTTTGAGCTAATCATAAGTAATATAGTCTTCACACTTTGACTATCAAAACTGCCATTCACATTTAATGACATCTCATCCCCAATTTTTCTTAACAGACATTTAAAACTAGGAACTAGGCAGAACAACATTTAATTATAAAGCAGATCTCCTAGTACATTAACACCACCTTCCCAGGTATATGGCAATGATTCATTCAATTCCTCATTACTTTGACAAAGGTGGATTTAGTGTTTTCTTAGGACCAGGTATTTTGTGAGGTTTATTCATATTTGCTTTATAACTTCACATATGTTACTGTCATCTCTTTATGGAAAAGAAAAATGAAGATTAAAAAGTTTAAGTAATTTGCCCAAAGAAGACACTTCTATCATAAAGTTTGAATCTGGATCTGTGGCTTGCTCTGCCACCAAAGACCTCCAACTTCAGTCTCAACTTTTCTTGTTGGAACAGACATGGAAACAGAGTCTCAGAAGGCCATTCTCCTAGGATTTTTCCTCTTTTCTCTTCCCTTGCTTCCTTCTTTCCTGTCTTCCTTCCTGCCTTTACTATTCTTTTTTTTTT
>NW_007828024.1:0-794 GCF_000696425.1 Galeopterus variegatus
AACCAAAATCCCCAACTGGGAGGGAAAAAAAAAAAAAAGCTCATTTCTCCTGTGACACCACACCAGTTACCCCTTGAAGATCTCGAGCGGGAACTGGCAGACAACTAATAACTTTGACTAAGCTACTTGCTGACAGATGATGTGCCGCCTTTGGAAAAACCCTGCAGTAGGAAACCAGGAGCAGAGTGTGTAACAGGCAATGCACCAATCTGGGGCTGCAGATGGGCTGCAGAGCTCCCTGAGCCCAACCAGCTAGTGTGCACAGATGAGTCGCTGACCCACCACGGGCCCCTTGAGGACATGATGCTCACCTCCCTGTCTTGCCCTCCTGGATCCCAGACCCCTTCTGCTCAGTACACTGCAACCTTCATTTCTGAATTGTTCCTATTTCCAGAAGACCTGAGTTCTTGGCTGCTCCCCCAAATAGCCTCACTCTCACCCCTGGGACCCAAACCTTATTTGACACCATAGGCACCTATCCTGGGCTCCAAGCTGCTCTGCCTCCTGGGGTGCATCCTCTTCTGGACAGCTCAAGTAACAACCAAATGTGATGAGGACCCCATGCTGGTACCAGCTCACAGATAGCCCAACACTGCTGCCAGGTGTGTCTCAGCCCCCACAAGGGAGAACCAGAAAGTAACATTCTAAAGAAAGAACACCTCGTTAGTGCCTTCTACCTCCTGGTAGCTTAACGCTTTACCTATATCTCATCTAATTCTTGCAACAAGCCTGTAAGATGTTATTATTGCATTATGCACAAGAGGAAACTAAGCCTCAAAGATGTTCAATGGGAC
>NW_007828025.1:0-794 GCF_000696425.1 Galeopterus variegatus
AGGAACTTGATAGCTTGATTTATCCCAATGTGTTCATTTTCACTTTTGTCACCTATGCTCTCGATATCAAATTCAAAATGTGATTGCCAAGTCCAATGTCAAGGAGCTAATCCTCTATATTTTGTTCAACAAGTTTTACAGTTTGGGGTTTTACATTTAGGTCTTTAACCAATTTTGAATTCACTTTTTTGCATGGTTTAACTGATGGGCTGCTTTCTACTCAAACACAAAGGGAATATTCTCAATGATAAACCATATGTTTTGCCTCAAAACAAGACTTAAGAAATTTAAGAAGATTGACATCATTCCAAGTATCTTTTTTTCTTCTTTCTTTTTTATTGGTTATGAATATCCATGAGAAACAAAGCTGATCATCATCTCTACAGCCCAAGATGTGAAGGCCAGATTCATGCTGTCTGCATACCCATTACCGAAAATAGCATTTGTACTCCATGTCTCCCACCCAATTAGCCCCAACCTCCCTCCTCCTTGCACTTTCCCTCCACTCTACTTTGTAGCACAAAGAATGTTCTCTCCCTTTGCAAGTCCAATGCACCACTGTGGTCTTTCTATCCTTCCTTCTTTGTCACTTAGCTCCCACATATGAGTGAGTACATGTGTTATTTATCCCTCTGTGCTTTGCTTATTTCACTCAACATAAGTTTCCCAGACTTATCCATGTTGTGGAAAATGGGAGAATTTCATTATTTTTTCTGGCTGAGTAGCATTCCTTTGTGTGTGTGTGTGTGTGTGTGTCTCATTTTCCTTATCCAATCATCCATCGATGGACATGT
>NW_007828026.1:0-794 GCF_000696425.1 Galeopterus variegatus
ACAATGGAATACTATTCAGCTATAAAAAGAAGTGATATCCTATCATTTGCAACAACATGGGTAGAACTGGAAACCCTCATGTTGAGTAAAGACAGGTGCAAAAAGACAAATACCTCATGATCTCACTGATTTGTGGAGCTGGTGTGGGGCACAGGGGATGGAGGGAGAAGAAGGTGTGGATAAATGGGTACAAAACTATGCTATCTAGACCCATGCCAGAGCAGGAAGGTGCCACCGCAGGACTCCCAGCCTAGGCCAGTGTGTGCCATCCAGAGAGAGGCCCCCAGAGAGACCCGAGAGCTGCTGGGCCCACACACCCTGAGGCACCCACGCTGGAGCAGGTAGGCACAGCCACAGCATTCACAGCCCAGTCCAGCGTGTGCTGCCCAGAGAGGTCCTAAAGCCTCCAGGCCCACAGGGCCCCAAGCCACCCACGTTGGAACAGATAGGCACTGCTGCGGGACTCCCAGCCCAGGCCAGTCCCTGTGGCCCAGAAGGTCCCAAGCCTCCCACCCACAGGCACTGAGGCAGCTGTGCCAAATTGGCAGTCCCTGCAGGATCCTAGCCAGACAGTAGGGTTGAATGAGTGGACCATGAAATCCCCTGCCACAATGACTAAACACCAAAGGAAAGATACAAGAAATATGAAAAACCAAGAAAGTACACCACCAAAACGAAATAATAACTCTCAAGCTCTAGTTCCTATAGAACAGAAAGTCCTTGAAATGACTGGCAAGGAGTTTCGAGCAACAATTCTAAGGAAACTAAATGAGATACAAGAAAACTCAGTTAGA
>NW_007828027.1:0-794 GCF_000696425.1 Galeopterus variegatus
TTGAGTGAAATAAGCAAAGCACAGAGGGATAAATACCACATGTGCTCACTCATATGTGGGACCTAAGAGATAAAGAAGGAAGGAAAGAAAGACCACAGTAGTGCATTAGTCTGGCAGAGGGAGAGAACATTCCTTGGACTACAAAGTGGAGGGGGGGAGGGGGAGGGGGAAGGAAGTTGGAGATAATTCCGTGTTGCACATGAGGTACAAATGCAATTTCTGGTAATGGGTATGCTGCCAGTGTGAATCTGGCCCTCACATCATGGGTTCGAGGGGAGACAATTAGCTTTGTGTCTCATGAATATTCATAATAAAAGAAAAAATTTCAGCAAGATTTTTTGTAGTTATAGACAAGATTATTATAAAAGTTTATGCGGACAAGTAAAAGAACTAGAATAGCTAAAACAATTTTGAAAAAGAAGAATAAAGTGGGATAAATCATTCTACTGATTTTAAGCCATATTATATAGCTTCAGTAATCAAGACTGTGGTATTATTGGAGGAATAGACACAAGGATCAATGGAACAGAGTAGAGAAACAAGAAATGGCCCTACACAAATATATTCAGATGATTTTTTGTCAAAGGTGTAAAAGAAATTCAGTGGAGGAAGGCTTTGCAAATAGTGTCAGGACAATTGGACATCTATAACAAAAATAATGAACCTTGACCTAAACATCATACCTTATACAGAAATTAATTTAAGTGGATCATAGATTGGAAAAAAACCCACATTTTTTTTTTTTTTTTTGTCTTTTTGTCTTTTTGTCTTTTTCCGTGTCCGGCAACGGATCG
>NW_007828028.1:0-794 GCF_000696425.1 Galeopterus variegatus
ACACCAAGGGTTGCGATCCCATTGCCGGTCCCGGTCCGGTACAGGTGCGACACTGAGGGTTACGATCCGTTGCCGGACACGATAAAAGACAAAAAGGAAAAAAAAAAAAAAAGAAAGAAAGAAAAGTGCCATTATTCACAGATTATATCATTGCATATGTAGCAAACACTAAAGAATTTATAGGAAAACTATCCAAATAAATAAATTAAGCAAGGTTACCAGATAAAAAATATCAATACACAAAAGCCAATTGTATGAGGGTACTTTAAAAACTTCATGGAAAAATAGAATTAAAAAACACTGGGCCGGCCCGGTGGCCCACTGCTACAGTGCGCCACTTGGGAGTGTGGTGGCGCTCCCACCGAGGGTTTGGATCCCACATACGGACCGGTTCCCACTCACTGGCTGAGCGAGGTGCGGGCGCAACACCAAGGGTTGCGATCCCGTTGCCGGTCCCGGTCCGGTACAGGTGCGACACTGAGGGTTACGATCCGTTGCCGGACACGAAAAAAGACAAAAAGGAAAAAAAAAAAAAGAAAGAAATAAAAGTGCCATTATTCACAGATTATATCATTGCATATGTAGCAAACACTAAAGAATTTATAGGAAAACTATCCAAATAAATAAATTAAGCAAGGTTACCAGATAAAAAATATCAATACACAAAAGCCAATTGTATGAGGGTACTTTAAAAACTTCATGGAAAAATAGAATTAAAAAACACTGGGCCGGCCCGGTGGCGCACTGCTACTGTGCACCGCTTGGGAGCGCGGCGGCACTCCCGCCGAGGGTTC
>NW_007828029.1:0-794 GCF_000696425.1 Galeopterus variegatus
AAGAATTAGAGTATGTCTTCAAGGGTAACCAGACTAATTCTAGGAAAGATGGATGTTCTTCTCAAGAGTCTTTGGTTTAGACTTTGGTTTGAATAAAATGCAAGAGAAACATCTTTGGACAACAGTAGCTGAGATGAATTTTTTTTTTCCTGACCAGCATTTTATAAAAGAAATCATGTGAAAGCAAGGATTTTTAAGCTTGTGTACCAGATCACATAAAGAATTGCTTCCATTATATGAAAGTTAGGCAGCACTTGAATATCATGAATGAATATCTACTTTGTGTGGAATGTTTCTTTTAAATGCACTGTGACATTAAGCACATTTATATGAATAATGGATGATGATTTTAATACTATATAAATATCACTTTTATGTAATACTTCTGGAAGATTTTGCTAACCTCTTTACTTTTGGCTTAAGAAATCAGTGAAATCATATAGGCTTTTTAGGAAATTCATAGGAATATATAAAATTTCCCTCCAACTCTGGATGAGAGAATCAATGCTCTTTTCATTTACCTACATTTCTATAGGTAGGTATATAGCTTACAGCCAAAAAAGTCCATGCACATTTATATGTGATGTATTAGGGTGGATTTAGTCCAGTATGGGATCAAATCCTAGCTTTGCCACATGGAAGCCATGGAACCTCAAGAACATTATTTAATCTCTCTCAGCTTCATTTTCCCTGTTGCAAAATAAGGATAATACAACCATGTTCACAGGGGTGCTGTGAAGATTAAATGAAGTAATCCATGTAAGACGCCATACAGTCCCTAGCACATGGCAGAT
>NW_007828030.1:0-794 GCF_000696425.1 Galeopterus variegatus
TTCTGCTCTAGTGGAAAGGATTCACTCAGAAAGAGCTCACTAAGTAGTTGCCAGATCCGCCGCACCTTCACAACCTCCCTCACCAGCCTCTGACCCCAAGGAACAGAGCATCCACAGCTCAGCATTCACAAGTAAAGTGGGCAGAGTGGCATGCTGGCAGCAAGCTCACAGCATCTACCCAGCTCCCGCATTTAATGATGCTGCTCCCAAGAATGAAGTAAAAAGTGCCATACGGCAGTGCAGAAAAACAGACACTAAAATTTAAGAGGGGCATAAAATTTGTTTATGGACCTCACTAAAAAAAAGTTGCTGAGTATTGAGTCTAGAGACCCATGCTGTTGCTGTTGTTTGAAACTTTTTGCAGGGGTTGGGAGCATGCCTGTGCTATTTTCTGGATTGAGTAGTTGCTTATTATTGTTGTGTTCAGGAGTTTCGTTTTTATCAAGGTCTGTTTTTAGGGACATCATAGCTTAACCAGGTTTTTAATCAACAACCCAAGAAATCCTAATGATGTAAGGACTATTCACTTCAACAGACCATTCTTGGAACTTAAAGCATGAATTTCACAGAATGCTTTAGTCAGAGTATTATGGACTAATAATTACCATTTATTGAGTGGTTACTGGGTTCTAAGCATTTTTCATATATTATTTTATTCAAAACTTAGAGCAATGCTCAAAGTAGTTTTCGTTTTCCCCACTTCACAGATAGGAGAGTTGAGATTCTTGGATAAGTAACTTGTCCAAGGTCATATTATAGTAAGTGGTGCAGCCAGGACTCAGATGCAAGTTCAC
>NW_007828031.1:0-794 GCF_000696425.1 Galeopterus variegatus
CTCACATGGCAGAAAATGGTAGAGCAGAGAGAGAATAACCTCTCATGTGCTCTTCTTTTAAGTCCTCAGAACCACGCCCCTGACCAGCATTATTAATCCATTCACTAGGCATGGTCCTACAATCTAATCACCTCTTCAAGGCCCCACCTTTTAATTACCATGATAGGACTTCCCACCTTCTTTACACTGTCACAGTGGGGACTAAGTTTTAGGGGGACATTCAACCCAAAGCATAATCTAAATTGTGATATTCTCTGCCATCACAACCTTTCTTACAAGGCATCAGGTAAATGGGAGAAAAATAATCAATCAACACAAAATATGCACAATGGCTACAGTCCCTGGCTCTGTATCCTGTTAGCAGATCAAAGATTATCATCATCATTTTTTCTTTGAACATCCATTCCACATTTTCCTTACACTTGGCTAGCATTTCAGCTAAACAGGTGTCTTTATCACGTGTAGTGTCATTCCTGAAATATCTGAGATCACAGTTCTGTCTTTATTGAATTTCTGCAATTTCCTGTTGCAAAAACAGCTTGTGGTTTAATTGGGAAGTGATCACAGGAAGTGATAGTGACAAACAAGGGGAGTAAAACAGGCAAGTGGTGAAGGCGACACAGGGTGTGGGAGCATTATCAAGTTCGTGTGGTGACTGGTACTCAATCCAGCCCGTCTATCTGAGGAGCCTTTAAAACGGCATCTTAGAACTGGCTTTCCAGGGTACAAAAGGATAAGAATTTATTCTTTGGCTCTTTTCTCCAGATGGTCAAAGCACAGTCATAGGTGTGTTG
>NW_007828032.1:0-794 GCF_000696425.1 Galeopterus variegatus
AGATTGTGACTTCACTTCTTAAAGTCTCTTCAATACTTGATGTGATTATCCAACCTCAGTTAATTTTGGAAAAACTGCAGGGGAACTTCACTTAGTTAAGAGACTCCTTGGTTGACCCACTGGTACCCATTTCCTACCAAATATTCTGGTTTAGAATCCTCACACATGTTCTCACTTCCTCAAATTTGCTTTCTTAAACAGAACTTGTTCTTTCCGGTTCATCCTGCTAGCTTCATTGATTTCTATTATTTTGCCTAAATCCTTTAGGATGCAGGGTGTGTGATTTAAATATGATTGTGTCTACTTTGTTTTAGGTAGAAGGTACTGAAGAGATGAGGAGCTTTAGAGATAGGAGGATAGGATCCACAGATAGCTAGTACAAAGTGAGTGTAGTGAAAGTACAGGAAATAGGTGCTAGGGTTTTGTTCTAACAAAATCCTTAATGAGAAAAGAATGTGGCTTTCTGAACTATTTGGAGGACATATAGAATGCTTGCCACAGCAAGAAAGACAATCAATTTAGTAGCCTCATTTTTAAAGTATATTTAATTTCTAGTACATAAATTCTATATAATTTGTTACTCAACACATATCATTCAATTAGACAACTGCACATATTTAGAACAAAACACACTATCCTAAATGGACTGTTTAAATGTATCTAATTATGCTAGAAAATGAAAAGGAAACAAACAACTGCATGTTAGATACCCAAGTAAAGAATTCTGGGAGACAGGAGCTCACAGTTTGATTTGCAAATTCCATGTCAGATCACTGTGTGATCTTGGGCAAGTC
>NW_007828033.1:0-794 GCF_000696425.1 Galeopterus variegatus
GAAGTAAGCATAGGACTTTGTCTTGGACCCCCAACACCAGGCCCACCACAGTAGAACTCAGAGACCCATAGTTCCTGATTCCAGTTCATACCTGTGTACGGATCATCCAGACATGCCCTGGTGCTAGGTGCAAGCCTGAAACCCCTGTGAACCAGACTCCATCTGCAGTTTGCAATACCTCTGTCCAAATACCATGTCCTTGGGTTCCTTGCGAGCCTCAGTGTCTGGCAGGCCTCAGTAACCACAGTGTTTTGGGTGCATCCCAGCACTGCACCAAGCCTCAGTGGCCACAGGATTCCAGCCCAGTGTCACACAGACCATGATGGTCCTCATAGGGCTGCAAAGGCCTCAGCAGTCCTGGGTGAATGGACTATGCCAGAATGTCTGTCCATGATCTCTGGACAGGCTTACTGTTAAGGATGTTCCCAGACAAAGACAGTCTAATGAATACTGAAATAAGTACTTACTTCTTCAAATGTGCAGACATTGATGTGTGGCAACAAGGATCAAGGACAATCAAGGAAACATGACATCACCAGAAAGCAAGGATCAAGGACAATCAGGGAAACATGACATCACCAGAAAGTAAAAAGAAAGTGCCAGTGAATGCCCCTAAAGAGATGAAATGTATAAACATCATGAAAAGTAATTCAAAATGACTATGTTAAGAAAGCTTAGGAGATTTCAGGAAAATACAAAGAAACAATTTTTTTTTTGTCTTTTTTCGTGACCGGTAAGGGGATCGCAATCCTTGGTGTGGTGTCGCCTGCACCGCGCTCAGCCAGTGAGCGCAC
>NW_007828034.1:0-794 GCF_000696425.1 Galeopterus variegatus
GTTTCTTTTGCTGTGCAGAAGCTTTTTAGTTTGATATAATCCCATTTGTTTATTTTTTTCTATAGTTGCTGTGCTTTTAGGCTCCTATTCATGATGTCCATACCCACTCCAACTTCCTAGAGTGTTTCCCCTATGTTTTCTTTAAGGAGTTTTATTCTCTCGGGATGTATATTTAATTCTTTCATCCATTTTGAGTTGATTTTGGTGTATGGTGAAAGGTATGGGTCTAGTTTCATTCTCCTAGATATGAGTATCCAATTTTCCCAGCATTACTTGTTGAAAAGGCAGTCTCTTTCCCACTATGTAGATTTGCTGCCTTTGTCAAAGATCAGATGGCTGTAGGTGTATGGATTGATTTTCTGGGTTCTCTATTCTATTCTATTGATCCGTGTGTCTATTTTTATGCCAGTACCATGCTGTTTTGGTTATTATAGCTTTGTAATATAGTTTAAAGTCAGATAGCGTTATGCCTCCAGCTTTATTTCTTTCGCTCAGGATTGCTTTGGCTATGTGTGGTCTTTTGTTGTTCCATAGAAATGTCTGGATAGCTTTTTCCATCTCAGAGAAAAATGTCATTGGAATTTATATGGGGATTGCATTGATTCTGTAGATCACTTTGGGTAATATGGACATTTTCACAATGTTAATTCTTCCAATCCAAGAGCAAGGGATATGTTTCCATCTTTTTGTGTCCTCTTTAATTTCTCTCAACAGTTGTTTGTAGTTCTCTTCGTAGAAATTTTTCATATCCTTGGTCAACTTTATTCCTAAGTATTTTATTTTTTTGGTGGCTA
>NW_007828035.1:0-794 GCF_000696425.1 Galeopterus variegatus
ACCAACTTGGGACTGGATGAACTTTATGATGCAAGGCAGGAAAAGACAGGCCATGAATATTGCCATACCCAGGTGAGAAGTGAGCTTTGGAAAAGAGAGGAGAAAGGGTTGGGGTGGTTGATGGTTTGGAGGTCCGAGGCTAAGTTGGTGAGTTTGACAACATTGGTTTCTACTACCCCCGACTCATTGATATAATAACAACATTCTTCCCGGAGGAAGATGCAAGTGCCGCTCTTTTCCGCTGTGAGGAGGTCTAGTGCTCGGCGGTTTTGTAAGGTAACTTTGGCTAGGGAGGTGACTTTGTCTCTGTAAGGCAGACAGGGATTCAGATGTGGAGGTGAGGGCCTTTTCAAGTTTGGTATTAACGTCCTTTACTGCCCATAGAGTATGTCCCAAGGCCCCTCCCTACAGGCCGGTTGAAATAACTGACATTGTTAAGGACATTCCCACCAGGACTGGGAGAAAGGTGGCTTGATGCTGTCTTGTGGTTGGATGGAAAAGGTAGAAAAGCTCTACCAAACAGGCATCCCCCATAAGTGTCTGGCCACCACCTGCAGGACTCTTGAGTCTGGTCAAACATAAAGCATAGGTATGGGCGGGAGGATTGAGTGATCAGCTTACTGTTTGTAAGTGGGATAGTGATGGCACTTTGTCATCCAGCTACAGAACAGTCCGCCGTGGAAGGGAGTTGACTGGTGGTGACCTTACCTTGTTTTTCTGTATAGGTTTCTCGTATTGTGAACCTCCAGACGTATGAGGATAGATTTTGTATAATTTAAGCAGTGAATTCTGGT
>NW_007828036.1:0-794 GCF_000696425.1 Galeopterus variegatus
GTATTATCATGAATCAGCTCTGAGTTATTAAAAAAAAAATCTCTAAAAAGTAATAAATAAAACAATAAAATAAAGTGGCCCAACCAAACTGGAATAATATTTAAACTGATAAACTTCCATTACTTTCTTTAATGGGATCCTAAAGTTTACCTTCTGGGAAAGCTTTCTGATAGGTGAAATGCCATATAGTTTTTAAATCTGTTTTTCACTATCCTTTCAACAAAGGCCACTAAAATGAATTTTTGTCAGTCAAACTAAATTCACTACATTTACTCCAACAGGGAATAATACCACCATGACATTGCATCAGTACTGTCTCAAAAGGGAGAACTTGATGAAAGATATGTACAGAATTTTGATTTTTTAGCTTGAGGATTCTAAGACAGATGTATAAAGGCTGGTAACTGATCAGGCCTGGGTAAATTTCCTGACACAGTATGTAAGATTAGTTGGACACCACTGGGTGAAAATCTTAAAGAAGATTGTGATGAGCAAATTTTTGTTCTGACAGGGAGCAGTTTGTCCAGTTGAGCAAAACTGTTGACAAGAATGAAAACCTGGTAAAGTGAAGCAATTATTTACCCACATGATTGTTTTGCCAGCATTTTCTAAAACAAACAATGATTTAACGATTTGTAATTTTACCTTCCTGTTTAGAAATTCTGGGAACAAGAGTTAATTGATGTCAACATAGTTCACCTCATTCTTATCCCCATCAGTTAAATTTAAGTAGACGGTCTCTGATTTCTGTCACACTTACGGTATTCTCTATTCATGCTAAACTGAAAACAACA
>NW_007828037.1:0-794 GCF_000696425.1 Galeopterus variegatus
GTTCAGATCCCATGTGGAGACCGGTTCCCGCTCACTGGCTGAGCGCGGTGCAGACGCAACAGCGAGGGTTGCGATCCCGTTACCGGTCAGTAAAAAAGAGACAAAAAGGAAAAAAAAAATGATTAATGTAGAAAAAAGGGGAAAAAGTTGTTCTCTTACAAATAAAAAAATTCTATATCCAGTGAAAATACCCTTTAATACTTCCATTATGAAGGCAATATAAATCATTTTACATTAAGGACTAACAGAAGTTGTTCACAGAGGACTTGTATTATAAGAAATGGTAAATGCAGTTCTCAGACAAAAGGGAAAAGCACTGAATTTGAACTTGGATCCTCAGATAAGAATAAAAGAGTGTCAGACACTGAAAATTTCTGGATAAATAAAAACTATTTTTTCTTATTTCATTTTTTTCTTAATTGCTTTTAAAGCACATAACCTTAAAGTAATAATTAAAATATTATCTTGTGTGGTATAGAATATATACAGATTTTATACGCATAACAATTTTAACATAAAGAGGATATTAACTCATGTGAAATGGTTCAAAGTTAACTGCAAGTCAACTGTAAAATTTTATAAATATGTATCACAATTCCTAAGGATTGCAAAAGTAATATTAAATCAAAGAAGTGAAGATTATAAACAATGGAAGAGAATTGATAAGCTACTATTACTTAGAAGTGACTAGTTCAAGCTTTTGCTATCAGAACAGAAAAGTCTTTAATTGTACAGATACTTATAAAAATCTTTCTGTTCCTCAGTTTCCCTATCTTTAACATGGTGATGATAAC
>NW_007828038.1:0-794 GCF_000696425.1 Galeopterus variegatus
GAGGAGCTGCTCCAAGCTCACGAGGAGGGCTGCTGCACCCCCACCCCAGGCCCAGTCTGCAATACAGACCAGTACCAGGTATGAAATTAGGACCGGTTCTCACTGGTACCCTGCATTGACAGGCAGGGATGGAGCCTCACTAATGCAGATTTATGATGGCACTAAGAAAAAGGAAAATGATTCTGAGTCCAGACCAGAAGTGGAGCCATTCTCCTACCTGGAAACTTCCACATTCCAGCGCTTCAGGGGGGATCCTGGCAGTATGAAGCTGCCCTGAGGACCCAGAGTATCCAGAGGACCTTTCCCAGATCCCTCTCCCTCTAGCACCGGTGGTGCATGGGCTGCAGAGAGGCTGGTAAGAGTCCCCAGGGCTCCCTCCACTGAGCAAGCAAGACTTATGGTCTCAGAGAGGCCTCAGGGCTTGCAGGAGATAAATACATGTTTATCAGATGATTGGAAAGGAAGAGTGTGTATGGTCTGGGGAAGTATTCTCAGTAGTTATGAAAATGTTAAGTTTGACGTACAGGCATTTACCATCACGGGAAACAATAAAAGTATTTTTTAGCTCTAGAATGTCTATGTCTCTGCTGAAATTCCTCATCTGCTTACCCATTTGGCCCATCTTTTCCTATAAGCTGTTTGATGGATTTATAATAGTATTTTAAAGGCTTTGTGCTCCAGCTCAAACATCTGAGGCACCTATAGTTCTGTCCTAGTAACTGTTCTTTTCTCATGATTATGGGCCACAGTTTCTTGCTTCTGTGGGTGTTATATTACCATATACTGTTTTTTAC
>NW_007828039.1:0-794 GCF_000696425.1 Galeopterus variegatus
CACCTATAAAACCTACAAGAGGTAGCAGTCTCCTCAAATGCCCAAGCATCAACGTAAAGACGCAAATGTAGAGAAAGAACAGACAAATATGACATCACAAAAGGAAACAAACAAAACACCAGCAATGGACCCAGAGGAGCAGTGAATTTATGAAATAAATCTGACAGAGAATTCAGGATAACTCTCTTAAGAGTGTTCAGGGAGTCACAAGAAAACACAATAGAAAATTAGATGATATCTGGAAAACAATCCAGGAGCAGAACAAGAAACTTGACAGAAGAATTGAATCAATTAAGAAACAACAACAACAAAAAAAAAACAAATGGAAATTCTAGAAATAAAGAATACATTATCTGAGCTGAAAAACTCAACAGAAAGCTCCAACAGCAGACTTGAACAGAGGAAAGAATCGGTGAGCTTGAAGATAGAACATATGCAAAAAGAAAAAAGAATTAAGAAAAAATAAAACAGAAATACAACAAATATTAGACTCCCTCAAGCAAAATACCTTCACATAACTGGCATATCCAAAGGAGAAGAAAGAAGAAGAGATGTAGACAGCATATTCAAGGACAGAATGGCTGAAATTTTCCCAGGTATGGAGAAAGACGACAGCATCCAGGTGCAGGAAGCTCAGAGGTCAGCAATCAAACTCAACCCAAAGAGGAACACCCAAGGCACATCATAATCAAATTATGAAAACCAAAGACAAAGAGAGAACACTGAAAGCAGCAAGAGAAAAGAGTCACATAACATTAAAAGCAGCCCCAATATATCTCTCAGTGGATTTCTCA
>NW_007828040.1:0-794 GCF_000696425.1 Galeopterus variegatus
CTCATCCATACTTGCCACACATTTTGAAATTCGATGCATGTGGAGGTTATTTGTGTATTTATTTCTTAGTGATGAGGGTTGCTGAGAATAAGTAACTTGTTCAAGGTCACACATTTTGCCTACTGGAGCTACAACCCTGACTATCCATCTTTTTAAAAGTTTTATTGTGGTAAACATATGTACATAAGGTTTGCCATTCTAATCATTTTTAAGTATGCATTATGTAGAATTAATTAAATTCATAATGCTGTGTGACTACTACCTCTATCCATGTCTAAAACTTTTTCATCATCCTGAATGTAGACTCTGTACCCATTGATCAGAACTTCCCTTTATTCCTCCCCCAGGTTTCTGGCAACCTCTCATCTACTTCTGTCGCTGAACATTCTTTATTATTATTTTTCTTAATTGCCTCATGATAATTGTACATATTTATGGAGTACAATGTGACATTCGAGTGCACTTATACCGCGTGCAATGATCGTGTCAGGGTGTAGCATATCTGTCACCTCTGTGGGTTGGGAACATGCAACGTCCTTTCAAGCAGCTACTCAAAGTTACACAGTGACTGTCGTTGACTGTGTTCTCCCTGTGTCACTGCAGAACAGTAGGTCTTATTCTCTCTTCTCTCTACAATTTTGTGTCCTTTGACCTCCCTCTCCCAACCTCCCTCCTTGCTCCCCTTAGTAGTCTCTAGTGACCCCTATTCTACTCTCTGCTCCTGTGAAATCAAATTTGTTGGCTTCCACATACTGGTGAGGACATGTGGTATTTCTCTTTCTATGCCTGGCTTA
>NW_007828041.1:0-794 GCF_000696425.1 Galeopterus variegatus
GCAGGAGCGTCGCTGCGCTCCCAGCGCCGCACTCTCCCGAGTGTGCCATGGGCTCGGCCCTCTCAGGGTTCTTTTCTAATAGATTATACATGAACTCAATAAACCTCCAAATGCAGGTCTGCATATAGTCCACATTTCACCTCTGGCTTCTTTGAATCATCCGTAGATCTCTACTCTAAACTGGTTATTTCCCAAAGTGCAGAGCTGGACAATGGCGAGGCGACTGTTCAATGCCTCCCTCTCCACTCACTTCCTCAGCACCAGGTCTGCTCAGTTCTCTCTCCCCCACTCTCTTGCACTCAAGGGAATTTCGTAGTTTACTAGTTCTCGGTATAATGTGTGGCTCTCGGTCAAACTAAAAGAGTGGCAGAATAAGATAGTCAGCCAAATTCTAAATAATGGATCTTGGTAGAGTGTTTTCATCCCCCAGAGTGAAAGGGCAAGGTCTCAGGACCCCAGGTCAACTTGGAACTTGTGGAAGTTCCACTTGTAGGAGGCAGACTATGGCTGTGTAATTTCTTACATGCGAGTTAGGCTCTAGGCCAATTGGCAAATGCCCAGTCATCCTCTAGGGAAGGCTGAGATGAGATGGGGTTAGGTTTCTCTGTAAGTCATAACACACACTTGCACACGTGCACATGCACACAAACTGTAGAGCTAGAGGGACCTTAGAAATTCTTTAATGCAGAGGTTTTCAATTTTTTTTTCTTAATAGTGAAATCTTTTTTTTTTCCCCAAATAAGGTATTATATGGATCTATATGATAAAATGCAAATAGAAGTGGGGCTGCTATT
>NW_007828042.1:0-794 GCF_000696425.1 Galeopterus variegatus
TAAGCAACAGAGAGGGTCCCTGAGTGGCCTCTGCCTTGCTGGGACTGGCTGTGCAGACTTGTGTCCTCACCCAGGATTCTTTCTACTGCTGTCCCATTACTCGGTGGCTGCCCCTGGTATTTACTAGCCACTTGTCTGTCTGAATAGCTGTGATATCTGTCCAGCAGCCCCTGTCCAGTCTCCTTCCTCTTCTCATTAAAATACCAATGAGGACACGGGAAAACAATTAAAATCTCCTAGCTCATAACCACACTGAAAACTGACAGTATTAAGCCAATTATCACCAGAATTAGAGAGAAATTTTCATTAACTACATTTGATGAGTTCACACACGTGAAGTGCTTCGAGCGGTGTCTGGTACATGGAAACATCAAATAATTGTTCATTATTATTAGCTTAAAGTCAAAGGAGCTGGACTGAGGAGAAGAATTGGTGATCTCTGCAGACATTTTCCTATGAAAGAGAGAGGGCCTCCAGGCTGAAAGGTGCTGAGCAGGTGAAGTAGGTTGAATAGTGTCCCCCCAGTTCATGAATGTGAACCTCAGAATGTGTACCTGGAAACAGGGTCTTTGCATATGTAATTAGTTAAGAAGAGGTCATGCTAGAGTAGGGCGGGCACTAAATCTGATGACTGGTGTCTTTATAAGAAGAGGAGAGGACGTGCAGACACTAACTGGGGAGAAGTCCATGTGAAGATGGAGGCAGAGATGGCAGAGATGCCATGACAAGCCGAGGAAGGCCAAGGATGGCCGCAGCCACTAGCAGGAGGAAGAGGCAGGGCAGGACTGTCCCCT
>NW_007828043.1:0-794 GCF_000696425.1 Galeopterus variegatus
TCAAGGGTTAAGATCCCCTTACTGGTCATCTTTTTAAATAAATAAATAAATAAATAAATAATAAAATATATTTTTTCAGTTTCACCATTAATGGCAACACAGTGCTGATAACATTCTCATATGTTTCTTATCTATTTTAGGTTTCTTTGCATTTCGATTAACTGCAGTATAATCACGAGCATAAGGAAAAAAACAAATATTGGCTCTTTGGTAAAATCTGATTGATAGGTCACTGTGCTAATCTATTTTATCAAATTGTTAAATATACACGTAATTATGCATATGTGTTTATATATGTGTAATGAATAGCTATAGGTTTCCTACATGATACTCTTTTTCATTATGCATAAATTTAACCCATGATCACTAAGTACTTTGAGTTATAAATCTCTTTGTCTTTCATATATTATTTAATCATAACAACAATCTTGTAAGTGCAGATGTCACTTTGCCTGGTTCACTCATGCAGAGGCTGAGACCCAGTGAAGTTCAGCCAGTAGACATAGGTCACGGAGCTGAGGGGTGGACATTGAACTGAAACTTAGGTTTTCTCGCTTCTAAATCAGTTCTCTCTTTACAACATCACTCTATAGTTTTTTCCCCCTCCTTAGCTACAGTGTCAGTGCCCTTTCTAACTCTTACCTGCATTGACTAACAAAAATTTTTTCCACAACTCATTATTGTCATCCTTACATACTTATTTCCAATAGGTTTTATCCACTTTATGAGTCAGGTCAACATCTTTGTATTTATAAACTCTCTAGAGACTTGTTAATGCTTACCTCACATCCATT
>NW_007828044.1:0-794 GCF_000696425.1 Galeopterus variegatus
TTCCTCATGAATGGATTAATACTCTCCCTGGAGGGGGGGGGTAGTGAGTGAGTTCTCGCTCTATTAGTTCCCGAGAGAGCTGGTTGTTTAATAGACCCTGGCACCTTCTCTCTCTGTCTCTCTTGCTTCCTCTCACCATGTGATCTGCTTGTACCTGCCATCTCCCTGCCACTTTCCACCATGAGCAGAAGCAGCCTGAGGCCTGTGCCAGATGCACCTGTCCCAGAATCGTAAGCCAAATAAACCTCTGTTCTTTATAAATTACCCAGTCTCAGGTAGTGCTGTTACAGCAACACAAAACGGACTAACACAGTTCCCTACTTTGTGTATTGTTCTTGAGATACCTGATCCTAGCCTAATTTTATTACCCTGATAAGTAATTTGATTTTTTTTATAGCCTAATAATTTCTTTCTAATAATTTTATCATCATATGTCTTGGAGTTGATAGTACCTGGTCAATGTCTCAGTTTTCTGAGAATGTAAATTTTCTCTTACTTCTAAAAGGTTTTCTGGGATATTTAAAAACAGTAATTGTGTTATATTGTTTTGTTTTTATTCTTCAGGGACTACAGTTATCACTATGTTTGCTGTTCTTTACCTGTCTCTATTTCAACCACTTTTTTCCTTTTTACTTCCGTATTTCATTCTCTCTCACCCCCTTCTTTCTTTAATGCACTTTAAAAAATAATCATTTGGATCTATTTATTTCTGGGCACCTTGTAAATTATTCTTTTTCTTTTTTTTTTAAAAAGATGACCGGTAAGGGGATCTTAACCCTTGACTTGGTGTCGTC
>NW_007828045.1:0-794 GCF_000696425.1 Galeopterus variegatus
CTACAGACATGGAAAGAGTAATAAGGGACACTAACAACTCTACATGCATACATTTGACAACCGTGTCTGCAAGGTCTGTAGTGATATCCCCTGCTTCATTTATACCATATTAACAGGCTTAAGAAGAACTATTACATGATTATATCAATTGATGCAGAACAAGCATCTCACAAAATGCAACATCCTTTCATGGGGAAAAAAAAAAAACCTCAGAAAAATAGAGGGGGAATCTCCTCAATTGATTAAAAAGCATCTGCAAAAAATCTACAGCTAACATTATAATATTTTTTATTTTTTATTTATTACTAGCACATTCATTCTTACAAATCCTGATATTTCTTTATGCCCTTTGCCCAACCTTTCCAAACTTCCCAAACCCCCTCCCTCCCTTAACATTATAATTAATGATGAAAGACTGAATGATTTCCCGTAAGACTGGGACCTAGGCAAGGGTTTCCACTCTCAACACTCTTACTCTACACAGTGGTGGAAGATCTAACCAGTGCGATAAGGCAATAAAAGGCATACAGATTGGAAAGGAGGAAATAAAACTATATCTGTTTTACAAATGACAGATTGTCTACATCGAAAATTCCAAAGAATCCCTTCACCCTCACAAAACCTAGAATACATAAGTTCACCAAGACCACAAGATATAAGATAAACATACAAAGATCATTTACATTTCCATATCTTAGCATGAATATGTGGACATTGAAATTAAAAATACAACACCTTGGGCCGGCCCGGTGGCGCACTGGATAGTGCGCCGCTTGGGAAGCGCAGCGGCGCTC
>NW_007828046.1:0-794 GCF_000696425.1 Galeopterus variegatus
TGGATGGTTTTAAAGAGAGAACTGACACTTAGAAGATCAAATTCATGTTTAAGTGTATAAATTTGAAATCTCTTGCAAAATGCAGAGGGGAAGGAAAACATGACTAAAAAGTTGAGAAGATGGCCGGCCCGGTGGCGCACTCGGTAAAGTGTGGCACTTGGGAGCCTCCCGCCGAGGGTTCGGATCCCATATAGAGACCGGTCCACTCACTGGTTGAGCGCAGTGCGGGCGCAACACCGAGGGTTGCGATCCCATTGCTGGTCACGAAAAAAGACAAAAAGGAAGAAAAAAAAAGTTGAGAGGAAACATAACAATTTCAAAATGAGAGGAGAGATTCATCAATAGATATGATATGTGTCTTTAGGATAAATTAGAACAGTCAGAATAGAAGGGATGATAAAGATTATAAAATGTTTTCTGAGCTAAAAAGAGAGTTACATATTTATGTAAACTTTTCACTATGTTTTAGACAAAAAGCAATAAAAAGAAGCCTACATCTCGACAAATTCTAGAGGAGAGTTTTCAATTGTAAAGTAAATAAAAATAATTCTTTAGGTATGAAGCTACACAAAACTGCTACCCCAAAAAGGGAAAAATCAAATGATTTTCAGTCTTTTAAAAATTATGAAAACACAATCAAATTAATGTTATTAATACTAATATTCATTGTTGATAACTGTTACTAGTAATAACTACTAAGAATACTAATGATATTTTTCAAACATAGTAAAAATAGAGAAGCAATATCTAAAATGTTTTCAGGGGAGAAATGAAATTGTCTGTCATATATAAAG
>NW_007828047.1:0-794 GCF_000696425.1 Galeopterus variegatus
CTGCAAATTCCCCAAAGGTCTGGTAGTTAAAGATCTATGCAGTCAACACTGACACTTTTTTCCCCCAACTGTAAAAAAAAACTGTTTTCTTATTATGTGTAATTTGTCTGTCTATAGAGAGCCCAGTGTACAAATTCAATTTTGAAAAAAACAAGCTATTCAAATGTGAACCTGACTGTGAAAATATTTCATCCCACTAGCTGCATCAAAATAAAAATTACAGCTACAGCTTCTTTTAAGAACGAAAAAGGTAGAAAAGTGTAGTCAACTAGGAGCATTTTTTGTAAGTCAACTATAAAATATAAAATGTAGCATTGTACTATCCTAGTAATTTCACAAATACTGACTTCATGTTTACAGAAAAAGAATGATTGTGAAACATGATGGTATGAAGCATATGATTCCAGAAGCAAACGTTACAGGTCTCTGAAAAAAAGGAAGCATCCAGATCTCTTAGTCTCACGAAGCATCCCCCCAAAAATTGTTCCCTCTGCATATACCCCAGGTTTGGTACATATCGTACAGGAAGATGAAATCACTATTACTTTGGAAAACCCAGGTACTGAATAAGGGTCTGGCTTCATTTTTTTTTTCTTTCTTTCTAGAGTTTTCTAAGGATAAATAGGGAGATATTTAAGGTCCCGGGTAACATACTAACCCGGGAATTGAAGTCTACTGGTCTTGCTGGCTTTGTCAGTAATTGGCTTCATAGCTTACAGTAGCTACTTTGTGAATTGTAGTATCTATGATAAGGAATTAAAACCCACATATTCCTTCACAGAGGATTCTGAAGA
>NW_007828048.1:0-794 GCF_000696425.1 Galeopterus variegatus
TTTTTTTTTTTTTAACAATACAAAATACTTTTTAGGTTCATTTACAGTATAGTAAATCTCAAACTCTCCAAATGCACTTGGTCTAAGTAGCTGAACTTCTCTCCTGTCTTCTTGTTGTTGTTTTCTTCTTAAATACTACAGATCATAGTTTGTTCTACTGCCCACCCTTCATGTAGAAAAGTCTCTGTTTTCAGGGTGACTGATTTTCAATGACTTTTTCAGGAGTAAGAACCTAAAACATAAGTGGTAAGACACTAACTTAGCAGAAGAATTTATACTTTGTGTGAATTTAAACATTCAAAATACCATGAGGTTAATAACAATGATAATAATAATAAGCTATTACTTAATTCTTACCATTTGGCAGGAACTATTCCAAGCACTTAACATAAATTCTTACTACAAACTCTGTGAGGTAGGTGCTGTTATTATTTCCATTTTGTAGATGAGAAAACTGAAGCACAGAGATGTAAACTAACCTGTTCATATCATGCCAAGGGGCAGTATATGAATTTGAACTTAGGTAGTTTTATTCTAAAAACCATACTCTAGTAATTACACTGTGTTGCCTCTTTTAATCCTAAACTCAAGGTAATGTAGAGTTGTTCTCATCTCCGATTCTCTTTTTCACATTTTAAGTTTATAGTTTCTAAATAGTACTAGTGTAGGGATTTTAGGAATCAGACCAAAAGGTTAAATTCCTTTCTTGCCTTCCAAGAACTTTGCCAGTAGAACGTATAAGATCAGTAGAAGGACAGCACCTTGTACACTAGGAAGGTGGTGGGATATGTAGG
>NW_007828049.1:0-794 GCF_000696425.1 Galeopterus variegatus
ATATTTTAGTAGATTCAGAAATGTTCATTCCAACAGTGCAATTCTTACTTTAAAAAAAAAGCCCACATTTTATATATATTGATCAAGTTTAATTCTCAGGGAATTAAATGATTAAGACTTGTAATCATGTTTACTTTAAAACTCTGCTATATAAAGATTTCGTAAAAAATCAGCTTATTAGAATGGCCCTTCTGGCTACTCATGTGTTGGGAAAATAGAACAGTTTGGTCTGGGCCATCGCCTCAGGTCCCATTGGGTGTGGTTTAGCACATCCATTGTAAGCAAACTCTGTGTGTGTGTGTGTAGTTAGTAAGCATGTGCGCCAAAGTATGTTTTTAGTTTTGATGCTATTCTTGTGTTCTTGAGAGAGAGAGAGAGAAGCTTAGAGAGAGAGGGGAGAGGGGAGGGGGCGGGAGAGAGAGAGAGGGAGAGAGAAGTATTAGCAAGGCGGGGGGCATCTGCAGCCATGCTTTCTAACCTGCAGCTTCCAAGGACCTTTTGGCCAGTTACCTAGCTCATAGACCTGCGTAAAGGGGTCTGGGGACCCAGCCTGGCGTGTGAAGAGTTTGTGACCCAGTCTGTGAATGGGCTTGAGGGGTCTCTGAGCTCCAGACCCAGCCCTACCTTGACCATTGGCCCAGTCGGTGCAGGATTACCAGCAGGTGAAAGAGCCCGACAACTGGGGGCGTGGTCGCCTAGCTTTACAATTGGCATCACAAACAGGTTTAAGAGCGCTACAATTGGCACTGTGAGCAGGATTCCAGACCTTAGCCCTGGCACCACAATTGGCTATG
>NW_007828050.1:0-794 GCF_000696425.1 Galeopterus variegatus
TCATTTATTCCCACATATACTAAGCATTAATTGAGTGTTACATATTTATCAGACACTTTGCCATGAGTATATCCAAGAGATGCCAAGACGTTTTTAAGTCTCTCTCTTCAAGAACCAACATTTTAGTTAGGAAGATAAACTCAACAGTAGACGATTGAAATATAGTATTATAATTGTTCAGAGAGAGGCATGCTGTGTAAATGATTTCAATTTGTACCAGGTTTCAGGGAAAAAGGACTATACAAGGGGTCATAAAACTTGAGTTCTGGTGTTAGTTCTTCCAGTAACTAATTATGGGACTTATTCCCCTTTTTGTGACTCTGTTCCTTCATCTGCAAAATGATGAGGCTGACTAGTTGTTTCTCGACATTTCCAGGTCTGCATTACCTTATTTCATGGGAACTGTCCTGTTAATTCTTGTTATGAATGGTGGTGTTTAGCACCTTACAAGGACATAATCTATTTACCTTTCAACTGTCCCATCCTGTCAATGGAGGCTACCTATATGTCTTTTTGTCACCCTCTATTTTCTACTGATTACCCTATTTGCTCCTTCCTTTAGTAAAGGAAATATATAAGGCACATTACAGTGATTAGGTAGTCATCAATATGCCCAAGAGACAGGTAAGGAATTGTTTTTCAAGAGGAATATGCTAGAATTGCCCTTCATTCCTACAAAATTCTCCATGCCCTGAAGGAAAATCCTGGCTCTCACAATATATTTTCTTATAACGTTTTGCTGGATGAGACTGCACTGCCATTAAGAAATGATTACTCCATGTGTAAGTGGTGGC
>NW_007828051.1:0-794 GCF_000696425.1 Galeopterus variegatus
AGAAACAAAAAACTACACTGAACTAAATAAAATGAAAACCAAAATATCAAAACTAGTGGGATAAAATTAAAATAATGTTGATAGGGAAATCTATAACTTTAAATGAACACATTAGAAAAGAGGAAAAGTCTCAAACTAAAACTCTAATCTTCCATGCAAAGGACTTGAAAAAAGAAGAGCTAAATAAACACAAACAAAGGAAAAATGAAGAAAATAATGAACATAAAAGCAGAGATCAATAAAAGACTGAAGTCAGAAAAACGATAGAGAAAATCACTAAAACAAAGAAGTGGTTCTTCGAAAAATTAGTAAAATTGCCAAACCTCTTGCATGACTGACAATGAAAAAAGAGAGAATATACAAATTACCAATATTAGGAATGAAACAGTAGATATCACTACAGATCCTGCAAACATACAAAGAATAATAAAGAAATATTAGCAACAATTTTACACACATAAATTGGGCTATTTGAATGAAATGGACCAATTACTGGAAAGACACAAACTATCACAACTTACCCAGTAAATAATAGATAATTTGAATTACCTTATAAATATTAAGAAAATCAAATTTATAATTAATAAACTCCAGAAAAGAAATATCCGGGCATGGATGGTTTCTTTAAAAAATTCTACCAAATATTTAAAGAATTTATATTAATTATATACAGTCTCTTCCAGAACACAGAAGAGGATAGGACATTTTCCAATTACTCTTATGAAGTTAGTAATACTCTGATACCAAAACCAGAAAAATAAAGTAAAAAAAGAAAAGAAAACTATAGATAAATA
>NW_007828052.1:0-794 GCF_000696425.1 Galeopterus variegatus
TGTCACAACTAGTGGAGGGGGTGCTACTGGTCTCTAGTAGGCAGAGGCCAGGGCTGCTGCTGAATAGCCCACAATGCGCAGGACAGCGCCCACAGTAAAGAATTATACAGCTCCCAATGTTGATAGTGCTCAGGCTAAGAAATCGTGTTACAGATAAACATGTAGACTTAAACTGGAGTTAGATCACAAAGCTAATTGAAGGAATTTGGGATTAATTCTAGGAGTTTGGGGGCACCACTGAGGGATCTGAAGCACATGTTGCTTTGTCACTCTGAGAACTGTTCTATTATTATGGCAGACACAAGGTATTTTAAAATTTATACTGAATCTCACGCATATGATCTGATAATTGTACTTGCTATGAATGACAGCTCCACGTCTTACAAAGGTAGAAAGGGCATCATTGTGGAAAGTTTGCTAAAAGTCTAAAAACAAAAGAAGAGATGACTTAATTCTTTGGTCCTTGCCAGTTACAATATAATTTTTTTAAAAACGTGCATTTATTTTATCTCTCCTGCTACACAGGGTCAAGCATGAGTGTCTACTCTCATGAATCTAAAGCACTTCTGGAGATCAATACAAGGTATGGTTTCAAACGAAAATATAAAAGCTTGTACACTCAGAGCAAAGAGTTTCTTAATATTTGATTTTTAGTTCCAGACTCTTTTGAACATCTGATGACACTTAGGTCTTCTCTTTTCAGTGATATGCCCTTATGTCCTCAAAAATTTAATTTCGGGGCCGGCCCGGTGGCGCACTGGATAGTGCACCGCTTGGGAAGCGCGGCGGCGCTC
>NW_007828053.1:0-794 GCF_000696425.1 Galeopterus variegatus
AAGTTGCTAGTGGCTGGGGAGAGAGAGAAATGGAGAGTTAATGCTTAACGTTTACAGAGTTTGTTTGAGGTGATGAAAAGTTTTAGAAAATAGATAGAGCTGATGGTTTCATAACATCATAAACATAATGCCACTTATTGTACTTAAAATGATTAAATTACAAATTTTATGTTATACATATTTCACCACAATAAAAATGAAAGAAAAATGTTTTACAAACAAGGAAAAAGAGTCCCTAAATCTTACATCTGCATCTACTGATTTATTTTCAATGTTCAAAAAATGTGAAAATTTGACTTCTATATTACTTTGTCAAATAACATTACTGCATTTATATGGGCTCAAGTCAACCTACTTGTATTGAATTACAATTTTTTATAAGTAGCACATATGTGACTTAATTTTTTTAATTTTAAGATAAAATTTTTTCGTTTCTTCCAACTTAACTTACTAGTGCAAAACAACTATTCTATAAATAACAAAGCCTTTTTAAATGCTATTCTAAAATTACTATTATTAACAAATATGTGACTACCTGGAGAAAGAGAAGACTTACCTCAACCAAACACCATTAAAAATGTCTCCTTCAATAAAGTTGGTAGTTACAAAACAAAGAAAAACAATAGCTCTTCCATATGTCAATAGTGATCAATTAGAAAACATAAAATAGTAATCAACTAAAAAACTGAAAGCAATTTCTTATGGCTTAGAGATCAGGATCCTGCTAACCTGTTTAACAGCTTTGCTTACATGCCCATTTTCAACCTAAACTTCTAAATATAATTCTCCTCTAA
>NW_007828054.1:0-794 GCF_000696425.1 Galeopterus variegatus
AAATACACACTTCAAGTTTAGTACAAAGTGCAGGCTGGCTCAAGAGAGTGAGCAGCAGCCTACTAAAGGCAAATTTAACACAAAAAGTAAAGTATACATGCCTCACAGGTGAGGTGTGGGCTGGCTCCAGAGAGAATGAGCCACAGCCCTGCTTTCTTCCTGGATTCAACATTTATAGCTTGGCCATCCATATATACTCATTCTATTTAGTGAATATTCAACTAAGGGGGTGCTTCCCAGTTATGCAACAGGTTATGTAACAGGTTTGTGCGTTCTCAATTGGTCTCCTTTACAGCATACTTGTAGTGGATTGAATAATGTCCCCCCAAAACTAATTGAAGCTTTAATTGCGTTCCCAAGTTGTATGTATTAGAACTTAGCACCCACCGTGACTGTTAAGAGGGCAGGAAATCCTATTATGGTAATGGAAAGGTGGAGCCTTGAAGAAGTGATTGGATCCTGGAACCATGCAGTAGTGAATGGATTAATAATGGTGGTCAGGGCGTGGTTCTGAGGTATTAAAAGAAGGGGAGAGTCTGCCTTTCTCTGTCTCTGCTCTCTCTGCTTCCACCATCTCGGAAAGTAAAACCCCTTGGTTGCTGTTGCCACCACCAGATGGACTTTGGACTTCTCAACCTCAGAAACTGTAAGCAATAAAAGTCGTTTTTCTTTATAAATCATCCAGTTTCAGGTATTTTGTTGTAAGCAACACAAACAGACTAACACAATGCTCATTGGTCAAATTCAATCACATGTACCAAATACACTTAAAATATTCTGCATGCTTTCCAGCG
>NW_007828055.1:0-794 GCF_000696425.1 Galeopterus variegatus
CGACACTGAGGGTTGTGATCCGTTGCCGGACACGGAAAAAGACAAAAAAAAAAAAAAATGTAAAATAGCAATTTACCTTATCATCTATAGGCCAGTTTACTCATACATTCACTAACAAATATTTATATTTAAATCTCCTCTCTACCACTATTAAATTAAAACACGAGCTCATTGTAGTCTCAAATAGGTACCCCTCTCAATTTCTAAAATATTATCAATGGTACCATTAACCCCTCTGGTTTCCTAGGATAAAAAATGTGCAAGAGGAGCCACTGTTCTGCACCTTGACTTTAGAGGTCCCATGCATCATGAATGTAGAGAGACATTTTTTTCCTTTTTGTTCTCTTAAGAAGATTTTATGAAAGTTTGGTAACAGATTAAGCAGGTAGGAGTTATGGGAGGGAGACTTGACAGCTCATCTGAACCTTATCGCCCATCCCCTGACCCTTACCCCCTTTCAACCACTGCCAAAAGATGCAGGGCTGAGACAGCTCAGGTGAGTATGTTGGGGGTGGCGGTAGGGATGTGGGAAGAAAAAATTAAGCCTCTGCTTGTTGTTTTGTTTTGTTTTCTGATTTTTTAAAACTATTGGGCACCCCAAATCACCACGAGTAGATAGATGTCTATGTAGACAGGTTCCTCAGATAACTGTTCTTCCTTTCTCTCCTGAGCTTGGGTGGTGTAGTTTTGGCTTGATTGTATAGGACTCAGTATATACCTCACTGAATTATTATTTTTTATGTGATTGCTCTATTGATTAGAATATATATCTTTAAATTTTCCACCATCTATTT
>NW_007828056.1:0-794 GCF_000696425.1 Galeopterus variegatus
AAGATATTCTTGCCAGGGATAAAGAACTTGACAGTTGTTATCACATGAATTCTTACCCAAGAGTGTCGTATAAATCAGTGATTAAAACGAAGCTCTGAGAGGTTTTGCTGCAATGTGTCCTGGAAGGCACACTGAATTTGGAGTCTGAGGTCTGGGCCAGAGCCCAGCTTTCTCACTTGGCCACGCATGACTTGTGATGAGTCATCCAGCCTCTCTGAGCCTCAGTTTCCTCACCTTCAAAGGGAAATGATGATACCTGGGCCACATGGTGGTGACATGCGGAGGGTGCAGTGGCTGTGCCTGTGAAGTCTTTCATATTCTAGATCCGGGCAGTCTCTGCCAGGGGAACAGTTTCCATAGGCAGTAGTGGTGTCTCCAGGAAAGAGTTTTGGAGAGGGGTCCTTCCTGCTCAGATAACTTATGGCCACCAATCTCCATATCTTTCTGGAATTCAGTACTACAGGGCAGTATTGAGACCCCAGGAGAGAGAGAAGGCCTGAGACAGCAGACCTCCTTCTGGCTCCAACTGCCCTCAATGCCCATTGCCTTTCCACGTCCTGGCTGGGCCCTCATAACACTCACCAAACTGTGAGATTTCTTGCAAGTTTAGAGAGTTCCAGTAAAATGGATATCATTGTGACTTGGATTGAGAAGGGAGCCTTAAAAAAAAAAAACCTCATAATTTAACTAGCTGAATTGGTAGAAGCTAAAATTATGTAGAGTAGCTTTTTAAAAATGGATGTCTGTGAGCATTTGCCCCCTAAAATCCCAGGCAAATTGGAAATATTTTATTC
>NW_007828057.1:0-794 GCF_000696425.1 Galeopterus variegatus
TACAGTGTAGGACTGAAGTCCCCTTTATGTGGCCTCCACCACCTCCAGCCAGCAATAGTGTTTTGAGTCCTTCTCATGCTTCAAATCTTTCTGACTTCTCTTCTATTTTCTCCTCCTTTTCTCGTATGCCACCCATGGGGGAAAGTTCTCTGCTTTTAAGGGTTAATATGATTGGATTAGCCTCACAGGATTATCACCTCTTTTCAGGGTCAACTGTGACTGAGAATATAAGACAATCATAGGAATGATATCACATTCGCATGCTCTGGGAATTAAATGTGGAAACTTGGGGTCCTTTCCTAGAAATTTTGCCTGGAAATTCAGCAGCGAAACTGAAAGCGTACAGAAATCTCCTGCCTTATAGATGCAGAAATCAGAGACTCCTATAAAAACACATTGTGGAGAGATTTTGTTGTAGAGTTTCCTTTTAAAGAGTGTTTCTACTTGTAAAATAACTTCAATTTAACTTTTTACAGTTATTTTAGTATTTTTAAGGTTTTTTTTTTCTCTCTGAGTAATGAGCCACTGAGCCTTTCAAATAATAATATTTTTTATATTAAGGTGACCATAGATTAAAAAAAGAAGTGGCTAGGCTTTTAATGAACACAAATTTTGTACTTAATAAAAACTTGTAAATAATATACATACATGCATTATTTTAATGAGCTATACCTTTATACTGCTCTTGTTTGGGGATAACATCTCCTTATGAGGTAGCATTATCTACTAGGATTTTCATCTATGTGGGCTTTTGTAGCAGTCGTAAGTTGATCTGAGAAATATCTGAATCTATG
>NW_007828058.1:0-794 GCF_000696425.1 Galeopterus variegatus
TCAAGAGACACACCCTACCACCTCAGCCAGCAAATGATGTGTCATGGCTATTGAGTCAACGATTCCCCAAAGTGAAACAATGATGTCAGTAATAATTACCGTATTGCCTCTCGTATAAAGTTTGGGATAAACCAAAATCATCAGAAGAGAATTTGGTTGAACAGTGAGCAGCCCATTAGCACTGGCATTACATGAAAAAATGGCTATCTCTTTGGTGAAGATGTTAGACTACATGAAGCAAAACCGTTGAGTAAAAGGAGCCTTTGATTCTCAGAAGATCTCTAAATATCTCGGTCTGATGCACTGTTAGTTTAGCTAAACTGAAACCTGATTGCCAACCCCTGCCACAGAGTTCTGATCATGATTTGACAAACCATTTGCCTAAACCTTTCCAAGAAGTCTTTTGAAAACAGGAAATGAAGACCCTGGTTCCTGGACCTCTACTCAACATACCTGTCAAACATGCCCACCATGTTGCTGTGAATATTCAACCTCAGGGCCAGTTCTGTATAAGGAAAAATTTGCATGATCGTTCTCCTCAATGGGAAGAACTCAATGCTGTTTTCATAGCTCTGAAAATTACCCTCTTGATAAAACTTGTTATATTTTTTACTGACTTTTGTTCTGTAGACATATTCTCAGGTATTTGTTCTGCCACTTGGAAAACTACGGAGTGCCTGGGAGAATAGAGCCACTCCTCTTTGGGATCACAATGTTATAAACAAATCATGGCTTCTAATTTAACCATCTGTGTACACTCATGTACATTCCCAAAATAAGAACTGATTCTCTGA
>NW_007828059.1:0-794 GCF_000696425.1 Galeopterus variegatus
TCCCCCTCTCACCCCTCCACAACATCATCTTAGAATGTAAAAAGTATAAATAAATAAAAATAAAAAATCTAAAAATTTTTTCATTACTGGATTGCTTATTACTCTGGGTATTCCAGTGTTTCCAGATTTATTTATTTATTCTCTTAGGAATATTCTGATTTGTTGCACTTTAAAAAAAAAACTTAATGCTTTCTACTCCTATAATTTACTACAGAAGGGCCGGCCCAGTGGCGCACTGGATAGTGCGCCGCTTAGGAGCACCCCTCCACAACATCATCTTAGAATGTAAAAAGTATAAATAAATAAAAATGAAAAATCTAAAAATTTTTTCATTACTGGATTGCTTATCACTCTGGGTATTCCAGTGTTTCCAGATTTATTTATTTATTTTTTTATTCTCTTAGGAATATTCTGATTCGTTGCACTTTAAAAAAAAAAAAAACTTAATACTTTAAAAAAAAATAATTTACTACAGAAGCTTTCTGTGTTTATTTCATATTTATAATGGTGATAGAATGAGAGGTGGAATTGGGAGGAAAATTGCCAGTGCCATCAACTGGGAAGAGAAATATTACAGATGAGGTACAGTTAGGAGACAGAATTTTATATTAGAAAGTTGGAAAGCAACAACTTTATTTTAAACTGGAGCTTATGTATACAGCACACCAAATTCTAGAGCCAATAATATTAACTTAGTTTAACTTCTGACACCATTATCTTCTTTTATATTGACGTCAAAAATATGGTAATATTTATGGTTAAATTATATAAATTAGCAGTGGTCTGAGGATTGT
>NW_007828060.1:0-794 GCF_000696425.1 Galeopterus variegatus
AGAGAAAGAAAAGTAAATAAATATTTTTATATTCTCTTTAAAATATAGTTAAGAACTTTTTTTCAGGTTCTATAAAAACTTGTTCAGGGGCCGGCCCGGTGGCGCACTGCGATAGTGCGCCGCTTGGGAAGCGCGGCAGCGCTCCCGCCAAGGGTTCGGATCCCACATACAGACCGGTTCCCGCTCACTGGCTGAGCGAGGCGTGGGAGCAACGCCGAGGGTTGCGATCCCGTTGCCAGTCCCAGTCCGGTACGGGGGCGACACAGAGGGTTGCGATCCGTTGCCGGACATGGAAAAAGACAAAAAAAAAAAAACTTGTTCAGATTTTATTTGATTGCATTAAATACGTAGATTTATTGTGGATACAGTGGGAGATCTTTAACTTTTTTTCTTTTTATTCAGTCAAGTCTTTTTGATATCTCAAAGTTTGTCATTTTATTTTTATAGGAGCTCTATGTATTTCTTGTTACTGTGCTTTATATTTCTTTTGGTTAACTTTAATTAAAAAAATTTAATGGCAAAAAAATCACAGTCATTTCCAGAATCTTCCCAAAAAAATCAGAAATTCTTCCTTCTGTTGCTCTAGACTGCTGTTTAAGCTCTCGGTTGTGTTTTTTATTTTACTGAATGAATCCTTCAGTTGCAGGAGCTGTGCTACATTCTTTTTTAAGGCACTAAGCTCTTTGTGCATTTCCTCCTTCAGATCCTGGATACTTTTTCTCATTTCGTTGTGTGGTCTAAATGAGTCTTCTTGTATCTCATTGAGTTTCCTTAAGATTGTTGCTCAAAATTCC
>NW_007828061.1:0-794 GCF_000696425.1 Galeopterus variegatus
TTACAGAGGCAGTAAGTAACTGCAAGAATCAGGGCTAAAAGAACAATGGGAAGATGCTGGAGTTATTAAAACCTAGAAGTCTACAGAGGAAGCCTGTGGGCTGGACTCAGACATCTGAGGAGGGATAGTGAGGGGCTAGTGCTGGTATCTCTGAGGGGTACACTGTGAGGCTGGTTCTGTAAGTGGTGGAAAAATTGCAAACAATTCTGCTGATTTTATGGAAAGGAACCAGCACTTCTGGGGCAAGGAAGCATTCCTAGGGTGATGCTCATGTGAACAGGAAGTAAACAGGAAGCACACAAGAAACAAACAGGAAGGAGTAATCTTGTCTACCTTCTCTGTCTCACAACCTGCATCTATTGCCTCCTATTGGCTGATCTTAACAGGCAGAAGTTGGCAATGCAGAAAAGCTGTTTGCAGAGGCCCAGCCTCAGCCTCAGCCTCACAAAGCTAAGCATATTGAAGGGTGGGTTTGGAAGTGAGAGATAAAGGCTTAGTAACTGGCACCTTCAATATGTCTAACATATAAAGAAAATTAGGCAGGACATGTAGTTTGATACCAGGTCACGAGTCTGGACTCTGTCCTGTAGGCAATTGGGAAGCCACCCAACCCAACAATGGATGGGAGATTTAATACACACCATCACCTGGTTTCATAGCATGGTGTATTCTCAGCCCTGGCAAAGACTTACCCAGTGTCTCTCTCTTCAGAATGATTTGGTAATAGTAACACGTGTTTTGTATGTCCTTAAACAGTTACCACTAATAAGTGATGCTAAAGCTTGGCACAATGA
>NW_007828062.1:0-794 GCF_000696425.1 Galeopterus variegatus
CATTTGAAAGGTAGGGACTTTAAGAGGCGATTGGATGGTGAGGACTGTGACCTCCAGAATGGATTAATCTATTCATGATCAATGTGATAATGGCTTAATGGGTTATCAGGGAGTAAACTGGGGGCTTTACAAGGACAGGAAGCAAGAATGTCGAGGTGCTCTTGCTCAGCCCTTGTTACGTGACAGTCTGCACTTTCAGGGGATTCTGCAGAGTCCCCACCAAGAAGAAGGCCCTCACCAGATGCACCCCACGGACCTTGGACTTCTCAGCCTCCTAGACTGTAAGAAATAAATATACATTACCTGGTTTCACATAACCTGTTATAAGCAACAGAAAACAGACAAATACACATGGAAGTGTGAGGCTGGCCCTGGAAGGACCTGGTGGAACTCAGACTTCAGAGAAGGAAACGTGATGGTCTCCCATGCAGATTGGCCGAGGGAACTGACCTGGTCCCTCAGTTGAAGGACGTGGAACCTGCACTTTGTACCATGCCCACTTACATTCATTTGTATACGTGCCTTAACTATTTTCTACCTGTTTTAAGTGTCTGGGCTGCTCTTTTTAAAAAAATAAAATTAGTCTGCTTAACTCTCCCAAGCGAGTGCAGCTGCTACACTTAAGGGAATGAGTGTTTCTTGGGGTAAAAGAACCTAAAAAGGTTTTTCAGTTCTTAAATGCCATGGTCCTAAAAGAAGGAAAATGGGTGTAAAAAGAGAACACTCATGGATTTTGATTAAAACGTGTTTCCTGGGCTTGTTTGTAGGAAACCCCAGGTAAGATGTAAATGTCA
>NW_007828063.1:0-794 GCF_000696425.1 Galeopterus variegatus
AATGGGACTATATCAAACTAAAAAGTTTCTGCACAGCAAAAGAAACAATCAACAGAGTGAACAGACAACCTACAGAGTGGGAGAAAAATTTTGCCACCTATGCATCTGACAAGGGACTAATATCCAGAATATACATAGAACTCAAGCAATTATACAGTGAAGAAATAAATGACCCAATTAAAAAATGGGCAAAGGAGCTGAATAGACATTTTTCAAAGGAAGACATACAAATGGCCAACAGATACATGAAAAATTGCTCAACATCCCTAGTCATCAGGGACATGCAAGTTAAAACCACATTGAGATACCACCTCACTCCAGTTAGACTGGCTATGATCAAAAAGACAGTGAATAACAAATGCTGGCAAGGGTGTGGAGAGAAGGGAACACTACTGCACTGTTGGTGGGAATGTAAGTTAGTACAACCACTTTGGAAAATAATTTGGAGGTTTCTCAAACAACTACACATAGATTTTCCATATGATCCAGCAATCCCTCTTCTGGGTATATATCCAGAGGAATGGAAATCATCATGTCAAAGACATACCTGCACTCCCATGTTTATTGTAGCTCTGTTTACAATAGCCAAGATATGGAACCAACCTAAATGTTCATCAATAGATGATTGGATAAGGAAACTGTGGTATATATACACTATGGAGTACTACTCTGTCATAAAAAAAAAAAGAATGAAATGCTCCCATTTGCAACAATATGGATGAACCTGTAGAAACTTATGTTGAGTGAAACAAGCAAAGTGCAGATGGATACATACCACATGTGCTCACTCATAC
>NW_007828064.1:0-794 GCF_000696425.1 Galeopterus variegatus
TCGGACCAGAAGTGCTAGGCAGGCTACGCAGTGCTGGAGGGAACAGAAACTACACTTGCTAGAAGAGACACCAAGACGCCCCACAGATACAACTTCCAGAGAGAAACACTGAGCGTGCACACGCTTCACAATTCCTTCTCTGGGAACTTGAGGCAATTTCACTACTACTGTGAATGCGCTCATCTTACACATCAGCAAACTGAATGTCACTAGGTTAGTACCAGGTGCCCTCATGGCAGGGCCGCGATGGGAACTCACCGCACACCTCCCAGGCTCACGCTGTCTTCAGGCGCCCCAACTCCACACCCGCCGCCATCTTGGTCTTTACCCCCAATGGCGGAGCTTCTGCAACTGGCTTTTGTTCTCCAGAAAGGTCAAGCCCAGCCTTCTGGAAGCCCACATTCCTCTGACGAAGCAGTCGACAGGACATGGGGAGGCCCCCGTTCCCCAGCCCAGGTCCGTGGTTCAGAGCAGCCCATCAGGCTCCGCCCACCTCAGACCGACCAGCGGGCCTGTTCCACCAAACGCTGAGACACCCGTCTGCTCCACAGTGTCCCCTCCTTCACCCTCGCACCCACCTTCAAGGACACAGAATCCAACCACAGAATCTCTTCAGCACCGTGGAGGTGGCAGCAGCCTCTGGAAGATGACGGCAACGGGCAAGGCCGCACATGCGCACCAGAAACCCAGAGCAGCCCTGCACAGATCCCGTGTGGGTAACGTCATTTCAAAGCCAAACTAGGGCCGGCCCGGTGGCGCACTGGATAGTGCGCCGCTTGGGAAGCGCGGCGGCG
>NW_007828065.1:0-794 GCF_000696425.1 Galeopterus variegatus
TGTCACTCTGGAACTGGCCTTGTGGAGAGAGACATCCTATTCTTTTTGTTTGTCTGTACTGTTGACTCTCCTTGTGTCATTGCACTCCAGTGGCTGGCAGACCATCTTCGTGGTTATTGTAACATCTAGCCACTTTCGTGGCAGCTGTGGTGGCTGTGTTGGGCCACCCACATGGAGGTGATGTTTTGGCATTCTCCTTGGTGCTGGTGGTGTACCTGGCTGTGGTGGGGGGTCTGGTCCCCAGCTCCAAGCCCTGGGCCCCGGGTAGGGCCCAAAGGTGTTGGTGGTGTGCCTAGGAGTGGGCAGGGTGTCCGGCCCCCAGCTCAGTGCCTCGGGCCCCTGGGCTAGGCCCTGAGGTGCTGGAACACTACCCGACTTTAAACTATATTACAAAGCAGTAGTAACCAAAACAGCATGGTAGTGGCATAAAAACCAACACACAGACCAATGGAACAGAATAGGGAATCCATCCATGCACCTACAGCCATCTGATCTTTGACAAAGGCATCAAGACTACACACTGGGGAAGAGACTGCCTCTTCAGTAAATGTTGCTGAGAAAATTGGACATTCTTATGTAGGAGAATGAAACTAGACCCATACCTCTCATCATATACCAAAATCAACTCAAAATGGATTAAAGAATTAGATATACATCCGGAAACAATAAAACTCCTTAAAGAAAACTTAGGGGAAAAGTTCCAGGAAGTAGGATTGGCTACAGATTTTATGAATATGACCCCAAAAGCACTGGCAACCAAAGGAAAAATGAACAAATGGGATTACATCAAACTA
>NW_007828066.1:0-794 GCF_000696425.1 Galeopterus variegatus
TTCGCGTCTAATTTCTGAAAATAAACTCCTCTCAGCTCTACGTCTCTTATAAGTAGCACACCTTCGGTTCTGTGCGTTATGCTGGATTCTAAGCTCGGAAGCTTCTCTGACGCTTTTTGACAGAGATTTTGAAAGAAAAGTCTCACAAGCCGTTTCCCCCATTGGCTCCAATGGGCTTCCACGTAGAACTTGCAAACCCAAATTCCTACAGGCTAGATGTGAGAACCCCATTCTGCTGCCTCCTGCATCGGAGTTAAACTGTGTTTTAGGCAGAGAGAGTCAACACATTTTTCAAGCCTGTTTGAGAGCCGTTTACCCTGTTATTTCAGTCCTAATTTATGAAAACAAACTCCTCTCAGCTCTACATCTCTTATAACTAGCACACCTTCGTTTCAGTGTGTTATGCTGGATTCTAAGCTCAAAAGCTTCTCTGACCCTTTTGAACAGAGATTTTGAAAGAGAAGTCTACAAGCCGTTTCCCCCATACCCTCCAATGGGCTTCCACGTAGAAGTTGCAAACCCGAATTCCTACAGGCTAGATGTGAGAACCACATTCTGCTGCCTCCTGCATCAGAGTAAAACTGGCTTGTGAAACCTCAACCTCCAGTGAGTGTCTTTGGCAGAGATATTCGACACACCTTTCAAGCCTGTTTGAGAGCCGTTTACAGGGTGATTTCGCGTCTAATTTCTGAAAACAAACTCCTCTGACCTCTACATCTCTTCTAACTAGCATACCTTCGGTTCAGTGAGTTTATGCTGGATTCTAAGCTGAAAAGCTTCTCTGACCCGTTTTG
>NW_007828067.1:0-794 GCF_000696425.1 Galeopterus variegatus
AACCATCATGGCTATTGGAAGAGAATGTACCCATCCTGTATGAATGCTGAATGAACACATTTTATATAAACTACAGAAATCATTAATAATGATGTTGCTAGAGATTTTGCCTCTTTTTCAATGCTACATAATGATTTCAAAATCCTTCTGGCCGAACATTTCAGTCTAATTGTTCTCCATTCTCCAATATCCCCAAAATGATTATGTTGACAGATCAATAAAAACAGCCTTAATTAAGGCAGTGTGGGTCACAGTTTACATCAAAGACAGCTAATTCAAAGTAGGACCTAAAATTACCAAACTATAGAAAAGTCTCCAGCTATGTAGCACCAGCACTCAACTCATCTCCCAGAGGCGGCAAGGTTATTCATGGATAATTTCCCAGGATGTTCCTTCAGAGCCAGAAACATTCTGTGCAAGGCATTACTTACCATTTTTTCCTTTGTTTTTAACCAATTGAAATTCAGATTGAAAAAACTTTTTAAAAAATCTTTCTGATTTCATTTTTTTTTTTCTCACCAGAAAACTTTAGGGACAAACTTTGATGTTACCTTCTGTTCCCTTTGTGGCATGTCATCAGAGCGAGTTGTAATTGATGCTGACTCTCAACCCAGCTATGACTTACTGTCCACTGCAAAGTTGAGCTCACAGCATTTGACCATTTGTTACAAATTCATACAAAGCTTCACAAGTAGGTCTCTTTGATGTCTCATGATGCTATCCCCTTTAAATGCCTACAACAATCATTGACAATTCTTGGTGATGTGGAGACTTTAGCAGGTCTCTACGTTCTC
>NW_007828068.1:0-794 GCF_000696425.1 Galeopterus variegatus
CTAAGAAATTTGTGAAGAAACAGGTTTTAAGAGTTAATAAGGGCTGGCAATAGTAAAATGATGTTAGTGATCAAATGTATGATTACCAGATGCCAAAAGAAATTGTAATAATCTGGTTACAGTACTTTTAAGAACATTAAAAAACAAATCAACAGGCAAGCAAACTAATAAAAATCTATTTTTTAAGGTGAATAGTGAAATGCTAACAATTAAAATATCAAGCAATAGAGTTACATAGTTTCCTGTTAATTTAACATGCTCAAGCTCTGACACATTGTATTTTGATTCAAGTATTATGGAATTTTACTTGATAATTTAATGCATATTTTCTTTTTCACTTTCTATCTGTAAGAGGTGTTCTTTATTTCTCTGATATCATGACTTCATCAAAAGAGCATTAAGTCAATAAGTTTTAGTATTGATATTTATTGAATAACTGTAATTAAATATAATGCTGGACTTTATTTTTCAACAAAAGTAAAAGATAAACTAGTGCCAAAATACTGAAATATGTTAATTTTATAGTATGTTAAGAATAAATTTATGCCCCTAATTTTAAAACATTTTATTCTTACAATATTATGGTCATTATGTTATGATTATATTTTATAGTTTATTAGTCTGCTCTGCATGCCTTCTATTTGATAATCTATTTTTATGTTAATTGTTATTATACTTATACAACTTTTATAAAATGAATCCTGTTGCTTTTTATATTAAAAATGTTCATATTCTTAATTACTCAATGCTAAGTTAATTGAGATATTTTAATGTTCTCTAGCTTGGAATTAAAT
>NW_007828069.1:0-794 GCF_000696425.1 Galeopterus variegatus
GATGAATCCCACTTGATTCTGGTGTACAATTTTTCTGATGTGTTGCGATATTCTGGCTGCCAATATTTTGTTGAGGATTTTTGCATCTATATTCATCAGATATATTGGCCTGCAGTTTTCTTTTTTTGTTGGACCTTTGTCTGGTTTTGGTATCAGGGTATTGCTGGCCTCATAGAATGGGTTTTGGAGAATGGCCTCTGTTTCAATTTTGGGGAATAGCTGAAAGAGAACTGGTATTAATTCCTCTTTATAGTTATGGTAGAATTCATCACTAAAGCCATCTGGTCCTGGGCTTTTCTTTGTAGGGAGCCTGCTGATGACTGCTTCAATCTCGTTGCTTGATATTGGTCTGTTCAGGTTTTCTGTTTCTTCTTGCATCAGTCTTGGTAGATTGTATGTGTCCAGAAATTTATCCATTTCCTCCACATATTCAAATTTGTTGGTGTATAGTTATTTATAATAGTCTCTAATGTTTCTTTGTATTTCTGTGGTATCAGTTGTAATGTCTCCTTTTACATTTCTGATTTTGTAATTTGGGTCTTCTCTCATCTCTTTTTAGTTAGCTTAGCTAATGGTTTCTCTACTTTGTTTATCATCTCAGAAAAACTTTTTGTTTCATTGATATTTTGTATCATTCGGGGGGTTTTCATTTCATTTAGTTCTGTTCTGGTCTTAATTATTTCCTTCTGTCTGCTAATTTTGGAATTGGATTGTTGTTTTCTAGTTCTTTGAGGTATCAATGTTAGGTTGTTTATTTGAAATCTTTCTATTCTTTTGATGTAAGCATTTGTTGC
>NW_007828070.1:0-794 GCF_000696425.1 Galeopterus variegatus
TAGTAAGTAAGCAGCTAGGCCTACCATGCTACTGAGTCCCCCACCTTTCTCCTACATTAGAAAAGACAGCCTGCTTGTCCCTCTCTACAACTTTCCTTATGGTGTTCCCACTGCCTAGAAATTACTCTATTGTCATTACCTTAAAGAAGAAAAAAAAAAAAAAGCATAAATGTCCTAACAACATTAAGTCTACTGTATCACCACCCGCCCAATAGCTTTGACATCCATCACGCATTATAGGATTAATTAATTCAGTGTGTAGATCCCTTGTCTCCCCTTGCTGATCATAAGAATCTTAAGGGCAAGAATTTCATACTTTTTGGCTCTTTTATCTCCACTCCTCAAACAGCCAGCAAAGTGCCATGCACACAGCAACTACTCAATAAAAATTGACTGAGTGAATGAATAAATGAATACTTTAAAGAAACTCCAGAAGCCAGGGTTGATTTTAGAGAGAAATAATGAATGATTTCAAAGATGATTCAGGTAGTGAGGTGGTCAAATTCAGCCCCAACTCCAGATATGCTATAGTTGAGAGGTTACCTTACAATGAGTAAAACTGCATAATTTGTCACCAGTAGACTGCTGCTGGTTTCCAGTCAAGATGGCAGAATAGACAGTTGCCAGTGTCACTCTGTCCCACAAATCAACCAGTTTACAACTATTAAAAAGCAATGACGGGCCGGCCCGGTGGCGCACTGGATAAGTGTGCCGCTTGGGAAGCGTGGCGGCACTCCCTCCCGAGGGTTCGGATCCCACATACAGACCAGTTCCCGCTCACTGGCTGAGCGAGG
>NW_007828071.1:0-794 GCF_000696425.1 Galeopterus variegatus
TAGTTTGGGGTCATCATAAAAAGAAAAAAATGGCTTCTATGTACATTTTATTTTTGTGTTTACTTAAGTCTTCATTTCTCTTGAGTATATATCTAAGCATAAGATTGCTGGGTCATAGGATATATGTGTGTTTAAGTTTTTAAGAAATTAAAGAACTGTTTTCTATAGTTATTGTACTATTCTTTATTCCAACCTGCTATGTTTGAGAGTTCTAGCCATTCCACGATCCTGCCAACATTTGATATTTTAACTCTCTTTTATATTAGCACAGTAATTATAATTGATGCACAGTGGTATCATATTGTGATTTCAGTTTGTATTTCCCTGACTAATGATGGTGAGCATTTTTTTAATATATTTATTTTCCATTTGAATATCTTTTCTAGTAAAATGTCTCTTCAAATCTTTTTCCAATTTTTTTTTAATTGTTGAATTTTGAGAATCCTTCATATAGTTTAGATACAAGTTTCTTGTCAGAAATGTGATTTGTAAATATTATCTCCTGGTCTGTTTCTCGTCTTTTTACTCTCTTAAGCATGGAATATGCATGTAAGAAAGCTGATCAGGAAATATTCCTTAGTCTCTTTGAAGCATTGTGTATACAGGATGCGGGGGTGTACTGCAAAATCTCCAATTATGTGTGAGTGTGTGTGTGTATGCACATGTGTGCAGTATTTATGACAGGAGAGTGGTTCTCTAAAAAAGTCACAAAAGTGTTCCATGAAAAAAAAGAAAAAAAGTTTCTTTCACAAAAGAGGAAAAACCAGCTATAAATGTCAGCTAGAGCAAGCTCC
>NW_007828072.1:0-794 GCF_000696425.1 Galeopterus variegatus
GGCAGCGCTGCCGCGCCTCCTAAGCGGCGCACTATCCAGTGCGCCACTGGGCCGGCCCTGACTCTCAGTTTTGTAGCTGCTCACATTGCATGGCCTTTCCAAGGGCTATGGAAACTCTAGTCCCTACTGCACCCTCCATTCTTTTTTAACCTGCCTCCCATCACCGGTAGAAATAGAAACAACAACTTCTTCTTCTGTTTCTCTTTTTTTTAAGAATTAAGAAATGAGTCTTAATTCATATCGGCTCTTACTTTAGGAGATGTGAAGAAAGCTCCTTTTCTTTTTGTGCACTGAGGAACTACCTTAGACAATCCACGAGAGCCAGCTTTTACTCGTTACAAGTTTAACCCTGAATTTATCTGGCCTCGTCCACCCTCGAATCAAGCAAAACCCTACCCTAGATTTCAAGCACCAGAGTTACCAAGAAATTAAAGAGCTGCACCCATATCTGCTTCTGTATTTATCTAGGGATATCATTTGTCGAGTGTTTTCATGTTTCTTTTATGCGAACACGACTGAGTGGATAAGCATGTGTGTCTTAGTGGCAAGAATAATCCCATGGCTTCCAATGAAAGTGACACACAAAATAATGAAAAGATTTCTAGATTAGGTGTTTTTTTATAGGAAAACTTTACATAAATGTTTTTTAGATTCATTCTTCTAGTAACCATAGTAAAAGCAAAAGTAAACTGCTTTCATTTTAACTTTGATGATGCAATTTTAGATTCAAAATGATCCTGTGAAGCACTCAATTTTATTTTAGTAAACTGAGGTATAGGGAAATACCTTACTTT
>NW_007828073.1:0-794 GCF_000696425.1 Galeopterus variegatus
ATACTCAGAATATTATTGGAGATTGTATTAGCCATTTTTTTCTTTTAATCTTCTGCATTTTCTGGTACTTTAACATCTTGTGGAAGGGGGTGGTTGCCAATCCTTGAGACTTCCCCTCCCAGAGCTCGCTTATTCCTAGATATTAAAATCAACTTGCCTGAAAGCAAGATAATCTTTTTATATGCAGACTTCTCAATCCAAATCCCATGTCCCCAACCACTTCCTTTATCTTACTTTCACATAAACCAAGTCACTATTTCCCCTGCCTTAAATCACTCCAGTGCCAGATACCAGACAACTAAGAGACCACTCCCGTAGTCCAGAGCCGGTGGAAAGCATTCAAACTATTCAATCCAAAACGTGCTTGAGGTTACGTACTCTGCCTTGTCCATTCCTTCACACAGAAACCACAACAGAGCTGGGTTCTTTTGCTCCTTCTACCTCCTGAAGAACCTGGTGTATCCTCATGTGTTCCTGTGTGGTGTGCCCCCTTCTCTGGAGAACTGTAAGTAGTAGACTTTTCTTTCAAAGGCAGTTGTCTGTGTATCTGTCACCACACCATATCTAGTTAAAATAAATCCTGAGTGCATATTAAAATCAGAGATAATGGCTTATCCTTGACCGGTATTAAAATGCTTGAAAATTGGCTAGAAATGTCTGCATTTCTCTGCATAAACTTAGGCTCACATATGCACATGCACTCCCTTCAGCTGCAGCTCAAAGGGTGTTCACATTCAAAACATTTGCACTCATTGTTCATCATGCTTAGAACTTCCTTTTATTCCCTCATTTCC
>NW_007828074.1:0-794 GCF_000696425.1 Galeopterus variegatus
TTTTTTTTATTTTATGAATAACCAAGATTAACTGAAATGTAATATACAAGCCTGTAACCTTTGTTCTTTAGAATAAGGAAAAAATCTATAGTTTATTCAGAGATTATGTTACATTACTTTTTAGATTGGTGCAGTATTATAGAACAGAAGACAAACACAGTGGTTCCTAGAAACTGGGTCTGTAAAATTAGCTTTGGGTTTCATGTGAATTTTGGAGGTATGTACAAGGAATTAAAAAGGCTGTGCTCAACTCCTGGAATTTAATATGTCTGGAAATCAGTGTTTGATCTTGTGAAATAGAAATAACCATCTCCTCCAGTTCCCTAGAAAGGCTCTAAGCAAGTAAAAAATTTTTAAAACATTTAGTAAGGTTAAAATGCACCAAAATTCTAGTTTTAATATGAGGCAACATAATAATAAGGAAATTTGAACATCTGTAAATTTGTAAAAAACATAACATTTTTTTCTTGAATTTCCTACTGAACTTGCCATATACAGTTATAATACACAACCTTCTGCAAATTTTACATAGCAAAACTAGCCTTCACCTGTGATGTTCTGTTTTGTTTTTTCCCTAAGGGAGTAGGTGTCCTGAAATTGGATACTGCTATAACAACAGGGCAAGTTATAAAACTTTGATGTGTTTCATACATTTGTTGATAACTGATTAATTTATCGCACCTGGTTCTTGATCCACTCCCTCTAATAAAATGAAGTGCCATGTTCTGCAGCATAGACAACCACAAAAAGACACCATAGAATGTCACAGCAGCATCTGCTATTATGAGGCAGAG
>NW_007828075.1:0-794 GCF_000696425.1 Galeopterus variegatus
AATATATCTTGTTTCATTATAAAGACCATCTGGCCAGTTGGAGAACACACACATTGTCTGACTCAATGACTCTCAACAGCACCTACCTTTGTTTCTCCCACATCCTAGATTCAACCAAGGCAAATCCATTAAAAAGAAATATACTTGCCTGCATATCCTCTGTTTCTGGTTTAAAGTATATATGTTTTCTGTGGGTATGTATCTACATTTTACAAACCGAGAAATGGGACATATGGTCTGACAATGGGAAGGATATTTGAAACTGCAGACTGTCTTGAAAAGTTCGCGGACACATGGTCACTCTATAGACAGTGAACCCGAGCTGCTCCAGAGATCAATCAACTGTCGAAGACATTACCCCATCTCTCTCTGACAGCCTTTGCAGGAAACTATCAAGAGGCTTTTTCAAAGTAGATTGAAGCAAATTCTTCACACAGTGTCATAAATAACATTTACTTGTAAATCATACAGTACTCCTTTCCTTTTTCCTTGCAGAAGTAGGCATCTTTAGAAATGAAGGCAAGCCTAGTTGGAACTGTGGACTTGTCTGGAACACCGGGGAGTGCTGAGCAGTGAGGGGGACTGTATTGCAGTTGCTCTTGTTTGAACCTGGTGTGGGAGCTCTGTGCCTCGTCGCCTCCAGCATCTGCAGCAGCCTCCTGCCTCCCTTGTTAAGATCTTCATTACAGACTCCGCTTAGTCCATTGCTGAAGGGAAAGAATTTCGTTTCTCCGAACTGTGTTTTTTGGTGTGGCAGGTGTAATCATGATGAGATCATTTCTGGTTTGTTTTCT
>NW_007828076.1:0-793 GCF_000696425.1 Galeopterus variegatus
TTGAACAAGCCTGAAGAAAAATCTTTCATGGGACCAATGAAAGGAAAGGAAAAAAAGGCCAGACAGATGGAACATAATAGGGCTTTATTACAAAACAAAAGTGCGTGCAGAGAGTGCACGGGCATCTCTGTGAGGGAGGAACTGCAGTGGATTCCTAAAGAGAGGGTTTATATGTTGTTCTGGGATGGGGTGTTTCTCTCTCCTAACTAAGGGGAGGATCTAGAGTAATTAAAGGTAATTAAGGCCTAATAGGCCAATATGAGGTTGTATCAGCTTCCTGTCATGCGTCCCTGAGTTTCTGAAATTTCTGATTATGGTCAATGAAGTCACTTTCCCTTAAGTTTGTTCTTTCCAGTCTAACCTCATGGGTGGAAGGTCATATAGTGGTCATCTGCCCTTTTGTTCCCTCTAGTGAGCAGGTGCAGTGGTTTTTATAAACTGCAAAGTTGCAGGTGTAGCGTGCTGATTGGTAGGGTGGTTAAAGCTGTTGTCGGTGCACTATGGGTTCATTAACTGCTAGTGCCAATCCAATCTGAATATTTATGAGCAGCCTCCCTGGGGCGTGTCCCTATTCTGTCCTGCCTCAATTCCTGCACCTCACATCATGCTGCTCCCTGCTCAGTCTTGGCTCTACTCATTTTAACTTTCTCTCAGTTCTCAAACTTGCAACACTTCAATCCACTCTGGAGACTGTTAGTTCAGCCTGAACAGTCTTCCTTCTCCCCCTTGTAGTTCCAAGCTCTCTACCCAATTAATCTTGCTCACCCTTCAAAATAAGGTTTATATATATATA
>NW_007828077.1:0-793 GCF_000696425.1 Galeopterus variegatus
CCACTGCACCAAGAGCCCTGG
This sequence comes from Galeopterus variegatus, assembly GCF_000696425.1. Lineage (NCBI taxonomy): Eukaryota > Metazoa > Chordata > Mammalia > Dermoptera > Cynocephalidae > Galeopterus > Galeopterus variegatus. Next base: position 22 of record NW_007828077.1, read on the forward strand.
TTTTCTCAGTACTGGTCAGTTCACAAACCTAAAACCACCTCAATAAAAGTAATTGGGTTCTCCAGTACAGCTTTTCAACCAAAGAACTGCCACCCACCAGCAATATAATTTTATTGTTGACAGGTCTGGGTCACTGACTGGAATTGCCACAGAACTCACAGCAGCCTGGTGCAAAGATCACTGGTGTACAAGGCAGACACCAGCTCCATCACTAAAAAGTGTAAGACCTTGAGTGGGGAATTAGTCTGCGCCTCTATTTTCACATCAGTGAACTGGAAATAATAACATATAAGGGTCTAAAATGAAGTGTCTCCAGAATCTGAAGTCAAAAATTTTCTATCCTCTCTCTTCATACCTCCAAGGATGGTTATCATCAAAAAACACAATAATAAGCATTGGTGAGGATGTCAAGAAACTGGGACCTTCATACACTGCTGGTAGGAACATGAAATGGTACAGCCACTGTGGAAAACAGTTTGGAAGGTCTTCAAAGGTTGAGCACAGAGTTATTACATGACCTAACAATTTCATTCTTAGGAATATACCCAAGAGAAATAAAAACATATGTCCTCACAAAAACATGTGCACAAATGTTCATAGCAGCATTATTCATAATAGCTAAAAAGTGGAAGCAAGCCAAATGTCTATCAACTGATGACTGGATATACAAAATGTAGTATGTCCATACAATAGAATATTATTCAGCCATAGAAAGGAATGAAGTACGGAGACATTCTATCATGGATAGTCTATAAGAACATGGCTGAACATG
>NW_007828078.1:0-793 GCF_000696425.1 Galeopterus variegatus
GAGGGGGAAGGAGGGAGAGCGGAAGGGTTAGGTGGAGCAGAAGATGGCGGCGGAGTGAGCTACTGCCGGGGTTCGGGGGACAGAACTACAGGAGGAGGGGGTCTGTACGGAGGAGGTTCGTCCACAGGGTCAAAACCATCAGAAGTAGGGGATAATGGAGGCGGCGAGGATAGAGGGGGTTTGGAAGCAAGGAGAACCTGGGAGGGAGAACAGGTGAGACAGAGAGAGGGATTTTGGGCAAGTAGGCAGAAAGCCTCAACGTAGGGAATCTCCTTCCATTTTCTCTGGTTCTGGCAGAGGTTGAATAAATCTCGAAGAACATCGGGGATTAGTGTGCCTTCTGGTGGCCATCTGTTTTGATTATCTAATTGGTATTGAGGCCAATCTTGTGTGCAAAATTTTATAAGGAGCTTGGGCTTGATATCAGGCTCTAAAGACAAGGTTTTTAGGTTTTTTTATAAGGCATTGGAGGGGAGATTCTGCTGCAGGTGACGAGGAGGAAGCTCCCATGTTAAAGCAGGAAGGAGAGGGAAAGACAAGGAGGTGGAGAAGGGAAAAATTCCTTCAGCCAGAGGGAGGGAAAGACACAAATATAGAGGGCGTCCCCACCTATATTCTGTCAGTCCTGGAGGTTCGGAGACGAACCGGGAGGGAGGAGGATAGAAGTCGTCACTTTACCCTCCGTCACCTCGGCGAGGGTGAGTGCCCGCAGCCTCGAAGGAACCCGGTGCCGGGATTTTCAGGAGCCCTGGGCTTGGAGAAACAGAAATACCAGATTGAAGGAAAAAGCGAG
>NW_007828079.1:0-793 GCF_000696425.1 Galeopterus variegatus
AATAAACCACCCCCGCCCCGACACACACACACGTAGTCCGACGTCCTTGTCCCTCTGGACACACACCCCCAGTCTCTGACCAAGGCCCACCTTGTCCCCCTGGACACCCCCTCCACGGTTTCTGGCTCTGGCCCACCTTGTACTCCTGCACGGCCTCCCCGACGGGCGCCACCATATGCGGCCGGTGCTTCTGCGACTCCCTGCAGACCACGCAGATGGGGCTCTGGTCCTCCTGGCAGAAGAGCTTGAGGGGCTCCTGGTGCACCTGGCACAGGTCCCGCTTCTGGAGGCCCAGGTGCTGGCGTGCCATCTCGGCCACCTTGGTGAGCAGGCGGTTGGACCGCAGGTTCCGCTGCGGGGACATCTCCCTGCACTCGGGGCAGGGGAAGGAGCCCTTCTGCTTCCTCCGCCCCTTCTTGCCTTTTGCCTTCTCCCAGCTCAGGCAGATGCAGTCACGGCAGAAGTTGTGGCCGCAGGCGGTCATCACGGGGTCCCTGAAGTAATCTAGGCAGATGGAGCAAGTGGCTTCCTCTTGCAGCTTTCTGGCAAGTTCCACAGCATCCATGGCTCCTGGGGAGACACAAGGCAAGAGTTTCCGCTTTGAGCAACCCCCAGAGAGAGGCTGGGCTAAGTGGTCCCCTCATGTTCCCGGAGCTCTGGGCTCGCTCCCTGACAACGAGCAGGCTTCCTCTGTGGCCTCCTGCTGGAGGCGAGAACTAAAACTGGGGTCCCGTTAGGGGGTCCGTAGCTGTCATTTTTAGCCTTGCCAGTGACAGAGGCACAAATGCCTCTC
>NW_007828080.1:0-793 GCF_000696425.1 Galeopterus variegatus
TGAAGTATTAGGTTGTTCACTTGCCATCTTTCCATTCTTCTGAAGTAAGCATTTAATGCGACAAATTTCCCCTGTAATACTGCTTTTGCAGTATCCCATAGGTTTTGGTATGATGTATTATTGTCTTCGTTAGTTTCAATAAATTTTTTGATTTCCTGTTTGATTTCTTCTTGGACCCATATGTCATTAAGTAGAATGCTGTTTAATTTCCATGTGTTTGTATAGTTTCCAGAATTTCATCTGTTATAGATTTCTAATTTTAATCCATTATGGTCTGAAAAATACATGGGATAATTCCAATTTTTTTGAATTTGTTGAGACTTGATTTGTGACCTAGCATATGATCTATCCTGGAGAATGATCCATGTACTGATGAGAAGAATGAATATTCTGAGGTTGTTGTATAGAATGTTCTGTAGATACCTGCCAAGTCAAATTGGTCTAGAGTTTTGTTTAGATATTGTGTTTCTCTGCTGATTCTTTGCTTATATGATCTGTACAATATTGATAGTGGGATGTTCAGGTCCCCTGCTATTATGGTATTAGTGTCTATTTCCTTCTTTAGGTCTAACAGAGTTTGTTTTATAAATCTGGCTGCTCCAACATTTGGTGCATATATATTTATGATTGTTATGTCTTCTTGATAGATGAATCCTTTTATCATTATGTAGTGACCTTCATTATCTCTTTTTATGGTTTTTAGTTTAAAGTCTATTTTATCAGGAATAAGAATAGCTACTCCAGCTCGTTTTTCATTTCTGTTTGCATGGCAAATCTTTTTCCATCCATTCAC
>NW_007828081.1:0-793 GCF_000696425.1 Galeopterus variegatus
GCCTGAAAAGTGTGTTGTATATCTCTGCCAAAAACACTCACTGGAGGTTGAGCTTTGACAAGCAAGTTAAACTCAAAGGGAGCAGGCAGCACAATGAGCTTCTCAAATCTAGACTTTAGGAATTCAGGTTCTCAAGCTCCATGGGGAAGCCCATTGGAGACTATGGTGGAAACAGCTTGTGAGCATTCTGTTTCAAAACCTCTGGGATGAAGCGTCAGGGAAGCTTCCCCGCTTAGAATCCAGCATAACTCACTGAACCAAAGAAGTAGTAGTTAGAAGGGAGGTAGAGCTAAAAGGAGTTTGTTTTCGGAAATTAGACATGAAATCACACTGCACACGGCTTTCAAACAGGCTTGAGAACTGTGTTTTATATCTCTGCCAAAAACACTCACTGGGGGTTGAGCTATGACAAGCAAGTGGAACTCTAAGGGAGCAGGCAGCAGAATGTGCTTCTCACATATAAACTGTACGCATTCAGGTTTCCAAGTTCTGTGTGGAAGCACATCGGAGACTATGGTGGAAACGGCTTCTGAGAATTCTGTTTCAAAATCTCTGGGAAGAGGCGTCATAAAAGCTTCCCCTCTCAGAATCCAGCATTACTCTCTCAATGGAAGAAGTGGCAGTTCCAAAAGAGGTAGAGCTCAATGGAGTTAGTTTTCGGAAATTAAACACGAAATCACACTGCAAAAGGCATTCAAACAGTCCTGAAAACTGTGTTGTATATCTCTGCCTAAAACACTCACTGGAGTTTGAGCTTCGACAAGCAAGTTGAACTCTAAGGGAACAGGCAGCA
>NW_007828082.1:0-793 GCF_000696425.1 Galeopterus variegatus
GAAGTATAAAAGATATTATTTAACCTAAAATTTTCCTCTCTAATGAGCATATATATATGGGGTTTCACATTGGGTCAAACATTAATTGTACTAACACATTTTTAATTATTTATCTCAATCTTCATTAATTCTAAGCTTTGTTACTTGGATAATATTTACTTCATGGTGGACTAACAGGTACAAAACTATGCTCTCTACCCTAAGTGAATCACTGTGCAGCATATGCATGTATTGAAACAACACAGTGTACCCCACAAATATGTACAAGTAAATGTTAAAATAAAAAAATAAAATTACTTCAGATAAAACTAATAGACTTCAACTATTAATTTTTTAAATTGTATGGATTGAATAGTATAGATTAGATAGTCCTTATATTTTATATCATTACTTAAACTTGGAAATTTTACCACCTGGTAACAATACCTATAGAAAGAACAAATGTGCCAAGATTTTCTGTAATTGAGTAAGGATATGCTTAAATCAGGGCTTTTCAATAGGCTGATGTTTAATCATTAAATTATTTTTATTGAAAGCTATTCACTAATTACAAAGTTCAATATCTAATTTGGAATTACACATCACTGAAAAAGTGAATATTAAAAAAAAGTAATTGATAGGGAACCAAAACAGATAGTCTTTATGCATAGCAATGTGCATGTTATGTGGAAGTCTTTCAATATGGTAAACTTATATAATAAAATGAAAGTGATGTACACAGTCAATATAAACAAACAGTTAGTTATAAGCAATAAGTGGGAAATTTTAATAGCAATCTACTGGGAGTATATGT
>NW_007828083.1:0-793 GCF_000696425.1 Galeopterus variegatus
GTGTCGGTGACGGGCCATAATAATCATATACAGTGTATATTGACAAAATAAAAAAAGAAAAAAAGAAAAGATTTGGGGAAGACCCTCTTCTAGGTTGCAGACTGCTGCCTTCTTTTTGATATCCTTATGTGGTAGAAACAGAGCAAGCTAGCTCTCTGGCCTCTTTTTAAAAGCGGACTCATACCGGGCTCCACCCTTACGACCTAATTAGGTCATTGGGACCCACTGCCAAATACCACCACACTGGGGATTGGAATTCAACATATGAATTTGGGGGGAACATAAACATGGGGTTCATAATAATTGGTAAACTAAACCTTGGATAAGGCTTTAGCAAATCAGGACTGCCAAAAATTGAGAAAAAAAAATCATATGTTTAACATTTTCAAAATCACCTAATCGATATCATGGTATAAACTTTAAAATAGTTGAACTTCCTTACACCTATTTTACAAGTAAGTAGTGCTTGTATTTTGTATCACAGGATGGTGAGATATTATAAATGGGCCTAAGACATTTTTGTGCACACAACACTTGAGTTCTTTTGGAAATATGACAACAGCTGCCAAAGAAGTTTGACTTGAGTGAAGGTTAACACTCCCCACAGAGCCTTGGTACCTGGGTATAAGGAAGGAGCCCTCAGACAACATTCTGCCACACATACAGGTATTTACTATCTAACCATTTATTAAGCAGGCAAGCACAAAAGCAATTTATATAACCTATTTTAAACTCAAAAGAAATTCTTTCTTTCTATCTTTCTTTCTTTCCTTCCTTTTTCTTTCCTTTTTCC
>NW_007828084.1:0-793 GCF_000696425.1 Galeopterus variegatus
GTCAGAAGAGAGAACTGAAAAACTAAATTTGGGGTTCACTGGCATACAGATATGGCTTAAAGCAAGTAGTGGCTGAACATGAGAAATTCAGCATTTAGAGGATGGGCATCCCAGGTAACCTGAGAGTGAAGAGTTGAAAAAGCCAGGCAAGTGCCACTCTTAAAAAGTCAAGAGAGCAGTTCCATTCATGTAGTATGGAGAACTGTGTGGAATGTGACTAAGAGGTAAAGCAAAAGAAAAAAGATCCATTGTAATTGGCATCATAAAGTTAGAAATTTTGACAAGAGAAGTTTAAACATAACTGAAGTGGGTTGAAGAGTAAAATGGACCTACCGAATGAAGGCAATGCATTTGCAAAACTTTATCCTGAAGAGCAATGAATTAATGTGGGGGTTAGTGGAAGATTTGGGTCAAGGAAGATGTGTTGTTTTTTTTTCTAGAGAGGAAATAAGAGAATAATCTTGTTTGGTAATAGAAATGATCTAGTAGAAAGAGAAATATGGATAATGAAGGAGAAAGGAGTAAAGGAAGGAAGGTTTTTGCAATGGACGAAAGGGGTCCATGGCACAAGAGGAAGACGGATGGGAGCAGAGCACTTCTCTGAGAACAAAGAGGGGAAGACAAGGAAGACAGACACAAGTGGAGTTGGCAGGTCAGTTTGGGAAGCTGTCAGCAGGGATGTCCCCTTTGATCGCTCTATTTTCTTAGTGATGAGAGTTGCCAGTGGAGTTAGAGAGTCAGTTGATGAAGGAAGGTTTGAGAATTGATCCATCAAAGGAGATACTATAAAATC
>NW_007828085.1:0-793 GCF_000696425.1 Galeopterus variegatus
GAGAAGACAGCGTGCAGATGTCTCACAGAGACACAAGAGAAAATACAGGCAAGGAAGCAGTCTATCCCAGCATAAAGGCAAGTTCTACTGAATTCTTGGTCCAAAAAGTTCCAGCTACATACCGTATGAGTCCAACTGTGTGACATTCCAGAAAAGGCAAAACTGTGGGGATTGCAAAAAGATCAATAGTCACGAAAGGTTACTGGGGAAAGAGGGATGAACGGACAGAGCCCAGCGCACTTTTAGGGCAGTGAGACTATTCTGTGTGTTGCTAATGGTAGATACATTGGTCAGAGCCCAAAGAACGTACAACACTGCAAGTGAACCCTAATGTAAACTATGGACTTCGAATAATGAAAACGTGTTAATGTGGGTTCATCAATTTTAAGAAATGCACCTCTCTGATGGGGGATATTGATTGCGGGGAAGGTTGTGCCTGTGTGGGGGCAGGGAGTATATGGAAAATCTCTGCACCTTCCTTTCAATTTTGCTGTGAACCTAAAACTGCTCTAAGAAACCTTAAGACCACTGTTCCTTGCATAGATCTTCAAGAGACACTGTTTCTTGCATAGAGATTTTCCAGCCTTCATTGCTAACTCCTCGGACCCTAAAGTGAAGCTGAGATGATCCAGAGGAAGGACCAAATTCACATTGCTTACATAGATCAGGCACCAGCACCTCTTCAGTGATACTCCTGTGTCTGAACCAGTTTTTCTTGAGTGTAAACAAAAGGTGGTAGTGTCTCCATCCTGTGTAACATTAACTGCAGAGAGAAAAATGAGCGGCCGAGTGG
>NW_007828086.1:0-793 GCF_000696425.1 Galeopterus variegatus
AAAAGCTGTTACAAATAGTAAAAACATTATTTTTTATTATTTCATTAAACACAATATCTAGGAGCCAGATGTTTTCCTAGACCTAAGTCTATGGTCATTGGGTGATTAGGTTCATACCCTATCATTATTGCTCAAATTGCCTTGGAATTGGTAATGAGTTTGTACGTGCATTTGCAAGAATATATACAAATATGCACAATGTGCAGTTATATACATGCACATGGAATGTATAATCAATGCATTACAGAAGCTTTATTTTAGTAGATTTTAGGTTTTTATTTCTGTGTGTGTGTTAAATATATCCTTGTGAGTGTTACCAAATCAAGTGGGGTTTGTTTGCCCATGTACCACAGTCAATCACCGGAGCACATGCTTTTCAATAGAAAAAGTTTAATCACAAGGCAGCCATTGTGAGAAGATGGGAGATTCGCACCTCCGATTCTTCTTACCCTCAAAGAGAAGGACGGTACACTTACGGGGAAGTGGTTAGAGGCCCTGCGAGGAGTCGGGGATCATGACTGGACTGGTTAAAGGTTTGAAGTTTTGCAGTGATCTGCACAGGCATGAGCTGTCTGCATGTTCAGGAGAAGGTGGTGTTAATGGCATCTGGAGCTGAAGCCCTAGGCTCTTCAGGTTAGTTATGGAAATTTACTGAAAGAATGAGCAATTTAAACAGGGAACAATCTTCAACTGGAAGGCCATGGTTATAAGAGAAAATGCAATGAACACAATAGAAGTTCAAGTGGTTAACTTCCAGAAAGTGTGTGTGTGGGAGAGAGGAGTGGGGGGTGTG
>NW_007828087.1:0-793 GCF_000696425.1 Galeopterus variegatus
ATGAAATGCCTTTAATGTGGCAAGTTAGTGGAGGCATTCTGCGGGGGTATATATGTTTTTTTCCTAACCGACTATAGGAGAAATGTTAAGTGTGGTTGGGCCCCGAAACTCCTTTAAGACCGAGAAAGTGGCTCCTGTGTCCAGGAGTAAGGAGACAGGTTGGTCATCCACAACAATAGTTACCCTGGGCTCGCTTCTTGTGATGGTCATGGTCGGGAAGGACCCAGGGCCCTGTCAGTCTTTTTTTTCTTCAACCAGTCCCACCAGAGGTGTTTGAGGTGTCCAGGATGGCTGGGGCCTGTTAGGCCAGTCTCCCCTTCGGGTGAGTGGACAGTCCGAGCCCCAATGTCCCATTTCATGGCACTTAGGACATGGCTTGGTGGGCTTTCTGGGTGATGTGCAGTTCTTTGACCAATGACCTTCTTTGTCACACTTGAAGCAAGCGCCGGGGGGAGTTTTGGAGGCAGAGGGCCTGGAAGGCACTTAGAAGGCTGAGTAATCATTTTGGCCAGCATTTGGAGGTTGGCCAGATCAGCCTTTTGTTTGCGCCGTTCCTTTTCCAGGTTTTGTTCCTCCTCCCTATTATGAAAGACCGTGAAGGCCACTGATAAAATTTCAGTCTGGGAATTAACAGGGCCCTCTTTCAGTTTTTTTTGTTTGTTTTTTTTTGTTGTTGTTTTTTTTTGTTTGGCTTAGCCTTGATGTCGGAGTAGGATTGAGCCAAAATGTATGTCATGATGTGTGAGACTGTATGCCTGAAGGATCCATTGGAATTTTTTAATGTAAGTAGAGG
>NW_007828088.1:0-793 GCF_000696425.1 Galeopterus variegatus
ATGTGGGATCCGAACCCTCGGGCGGGAGCACCGCCGCACTTCCCAAGCAGCACACTATCCAGTGTGCCACCGGGCCGGCCCTGAAATTTAATTTTGACAGGTCCAAATAGTGATGACAGTAAGTCTCTGGCATTTGTAAGCTTGGACTTCTTGAAATACTTTACCCCATATCTCATCAGTGCCTCACAGCTGCCCTGGGGAAAAAATGGGGACCATCTACAGACAGTAAAACAGGAGCAAGAGGGGGACCGAGAATTACTTAAGGTCACACTATATGTCAGTTGGCAAAGTCAGGACCACCCTTGGGCCCTGGTCTTCTTAGGCCAAATTTGATAGTCCTATTTTAATAAGTACAGGAGTTAAAAAGAATTTTAAAATATGGCACTGAACTGTGTTATCAAAGTTTCTTAGGTACAACATTCAGGTGAAACCTATTACCTGTTATCTCAAAAAAATGAGAGGGGCAAGGAAGAGACTGATATTTACTGAGCATCTACATGTGCCAGACACCATACCAGGCATTTCATTCTCACAATAATTCTACAAGACTGGTATTGTGACGCTCACTTTTCAGATAAGGTAGATGAAAGACCCAGATAGTAACAGGCAGAGTTAGTATCAGGAATCGAGCGAGTCTGAGGACAAAGGCCATACCACGACAACATAATGCCAGGCTAAGAAAACCTCAAATACCCCCAAGTCACATTTTATACAGGAAAGTTATTTTAGGATTTGAGTTCTGAACTAGTCTTTAACCAGAGTAGCTAACAAAAAGCAAAACTAATGTCTTTCC
>NW_007828089.1:0-793 GCF_000696425.1 Galeopterus variegatus
TCATCAATGAATGAAGAGATAAAAAAGCTGTGGTATATGTACACAATGGAATACTTACTATGTATCTAATAAAAAAATGATATCCTGTCATTTGCAGTAACATAGATGGAACTGGAAACCATCATGTTAGGTGAAGTAAGTCAGGACACAAAAAGATAAAGACTGCATGATCTCGCTTATATGTGGAATCTTAAAAAAAAAAAAAAAAGGTAGTTCTCATAGAAGTAGAGAGTACAATAATGGTTACCAGAGGCCAGGAGGTATGAGGAAAGAAAGGACAGAAGGAGGAAAAATGGTAGACTAATGGGGACAAAACTATACTATATACAGTGAGTGAATCATTGTGCAATATACACATGTATTGAAAGAACACACTGTGCCCCACAAATAAATGTTAAACAAATAAATAAAGTACTTAGGACTAAATCTTGCACAAAGTAAATGTTATATAAATGTTTATGTTAGCAACATATTATCCACTTATTTAAGATGGTTATTTGTCTACTGTGTTTAAAGATACTATACTGCAGAATCATTCCTACACAGAAGAGATGTTTAGTTAGAAAAAATTAATGCCATTCAATATGGAAAAGTGAATGCTAAATACAAGTAAATTCTCTCAGAAGAAGTGATGTTGTAAAATTTTAAACTTAATTTTAATGTTATTTTAACTAGCAAATTTTAAATGGTTACTTTTTATTAACTTCCTAAGAGCATAGACTACCTATTACATATACAGTAGTCCCCCTTATCTGTGGTTTTGCTTTCTGCGGTATCAATCACCCACGGTCAA
>NW_007828090.1:0-793 GCF_000696425.1 Galeopterus variegatus
TAAGGTGAAACTGTTAAAAACTAGCTATCAATAAAAAAGGTCAGGGCCTACAGCATGAAAAGGAAAAAAAAAAAACAATAATTATTTTCTGGTCTGGGGACAAATTTATTCCTGATATAGAGCAGAACCATTTATAGCCACACATTTTTTTTTTTAACTAGTAGTAAAGCATATTACAAGCTTTCTTAATTCAATTTTCTCTGGCATTTGTTGTGTTTAATAAAATGACTAAATGTCAACCAGATTTACAAAAATGTACTTATAGCTTAATAAATGGCTAAAACAGATTACTCATAAACAGATATAATGCAGAACATAATACTCTAAATAGATATGGATTTTTGTTTTCCTCCCCACTGCAAAAATAATTAGTGTTTGCTTACAAAGAATTTTATTCTTCAGTAATGGTTACTAAAAATGCATCTGCATGCATTTAAGATTTCACCATTAGTATTATATAGTTAGCGCTCAATATCAGAACAGTGGTGGATTTAGATACTTCGGTTTGCAATGAATTCAAAGAAGGGTCAAGGAATAGCAAGGATGCCTTTGTATGAATCTGGATTTAAGGTATAATTACAATGGCATTTTGAAAATCATCCTCCACTAAGTTGTCACTTCCTGCAGGTGAACCAAGTTCCTATTTGGAAGTCACCAAAAGGGCCAGCCTCTATGCTATTTTCCAGGTTTCTCTGATAAAAGATTTTATTTAAAATAAATATACTGTGATCTTTTTTTCAGGGCTAAATGGAATGAGCAAGGAGTCATAAATGAGATTGCTAATTCTACTCTT
>NW_007828091.1:0-793 GCF_000696425.1 Galeopterus variegatus
TTATTGATATGGTGTATCACATTTATTGATTTGCGTATGTTGAACCAACCTTGCATCACTGAGATGAATCCCACTAGATTGTGGTGTATAATTTTATGTATGTGTTGCTGTATTCTGTTAGCTAGTATTATATTGAGTATTTTTGCATCTATATTCATCAAGGATATTGGCCTGTAGTTTTCTTTTTTAGTTGTATCTTTACCTGGTTTTGGTATCAGGGTGATGTTTGCTTCATAGAATGAGATTGGGAGAACTGCCTCTGTTTCAATCTTTTGGAATAGTTTGTAGAGAACTCGTGTCAATACTTCTTTGAATGTTTGGTAAAATTCTGCTGTGAATCCTTCTGGTCCTGGGCTTTTCCTTGTGGGGAGCTTTCTGATAACAACTTCAATCTCCTTTATTGTTATTGGTCTGTTCAGATTTTCTACATCTTCTTGGCTCAGTTTTGGGAGCTTGTGTGTGTCCAGAAATTTATCTATCTTCTCCAGATTTTCAACTTTGTTTGCAGATAGTTGTTTATAGTAGTCTCAAATGATTCCTTGTATTTCAGACTTATCAGTTGTAATATCATCTTTTTCATTTCCAATTTGTGTTATTTGGATCTTCTTTCTTCTTTTTTTAATTAGCCATGCTAATGGTTTTTCAATTTTATTTATCTTTTCAAAACTTAAGTTTTTGATTTGTTGATCTTTTGTATTGTTTTTTGGGTTTCAATTTCTTTAAGTTCTCCTATCATCTTAATGATTTCTTTCCATCTGCTAACTTTGGGTTTGGATTGTTCTTGTTTTTCTAG
>NW_007828092.1:0-793 GCF_000696425.1 Galeopterus variegatus
ACTCTGCTATAAAAACGAATGAAATACTGCCATTTGCAACAACATGGATGGACCTTGAGAGCACTATATTAAGTGAAACAAGTCAGACACAGAAAGAGAAATACCACATGTTCTCACTTATTGGTGGGAGCTAAAAGTAAGTAAATAAATTCACACACACACAGACACACAAAATCCGGGGGGGCGGGGAAGAAGACTTAACAACTGCAACTCCTTGAAGTGGATACAACAAGCAAACAGAAAGGACACTGTTGGGTGGGAGAGGGGAGAGGGAGGAGGGAGGCGGGTTTTGGTAATGGGCCACAATAATCAACTTCATTGTATATCGACAAAATAAAATTAAAAAACAAAAACAAAAACAAAACAAACAAAAAAACTAAGCTTTTGTGTAGGGGCTGGTTAGCTCCATGCTGGAACTCATGTTGATAGTGCTGATGTTTAGCACTTCCTGCACCTCCGGGACTGTTCTAGGTGTGAGAAGACAAATGTGAAACCCAGTTTTAAGGAAATACATGATTTTTGAGGAAGGAAAAAGAAGGATTCAAAAATATATTTTTAGGGATTCTAAGAGGGCGACGGGTCTGGAGCGGCCGTGCCAGGAGACAGCGCGATCCTGAGAAGTGTGCGCTGTGATACCAGAGTACTATTTGCATTTCCAAGAGCAACAAAAAACGAATAAATCTTTCAACAACGATCCTACAACAACAAACAAGCAAAAACAGGTTCGAGGTATTAGGGCCGACACAAAAGAAGACTCCTGAGAGCGCCCAAGCCCTGCTGCGGGTACGAGCGA
>NW_007828093.1:0-793 GCF_000696425.1 Galeopterus variegatus
CCCCTTGACTCACCTCATCCCACTTGGGCTCTGTTGTGTCCCGGAATACCCTGGTTTTGGCTTTGCTGACAAAATAACCAAAGGAATCTACCTCCAGGGTACAGTACAGGTCTGCAGGGGGAAGGACGGAGACACACTGAGTAAGGCCTGAGAGGCCCAGGAACAGGGCCAGGGTGGGGTGGTGCTGGTGAGGGGCTCAGGAAGGATGGGGGACATTACATGTGTCCTTCCTAACATCCCCAGGGGGAAGCATCGTGGCATTCTCCTCCCTGCAGCCCTGGCCTCCTGAGTGCTGAGCTACTCCCACCGCAGGGCTCCAGAGCTACTGTCTCATCGTCCCAGTCTTTGCTTGGCTCCTCCGCACCATGGAGGCCTCATCTCCAGGTCTTCACTCCCCCCAACACCAATCCAAGGGTTTCTCAACAGGGACATCACTGGCATTTTAAGGTGAGAGGTACTGGAGGGCATTTAGCAACCCTGGCCCCTGGGTCCTGATGCCTGGAGTAACCTCCAGTCACTGTGAGAACCAAGAATGCTCCCAACCCCACAGCTCAGTTTGTTGTTTTCTTCAAAGCACTTAACTTTAACTGCAGTTATCTTTTCTCTCTGTGTGTTCACTGTCTCTCCGTTCACTCTCTCTCTTCCCTCCACAATATAAACTCCAGGTGGGTAGAAGCCTTGGGTTTTCTTACCTACTGGCACACCCTTGGTACCAAGGACAGAGCTTGGAACACAGTAGGCACACAGTGAATGTTTGCGGGATGAGTGAATGAAGCTCTTACCCAAGGTAACA
>NW_007828094.1:0-793 GCF_000696425.1 Galeopterus variegatus
CACACACAAGCACACTCTTCCTGCCCCGCCTGACCAGATCCTGGCTTTTATCAGTGTAGACTTTGTCGACTTCCTTTCAGGGACATTTTTATTTTGTTTTTTAGAAGGCATTCCCGGGGCTTGGCTTAGGGCTGTCCTCAGCAAGGGTTTGCTGAGTCTGCTTCCTGCCGTGTTTTGTCGTTATGCTCTCGCAGCAGGGGCTAAATGTGGGCACCGTCTCCCGTGCACGTGCCTTTCATTCCTTTGAAGCTGACCCTGTTTTTTCGTGGTGGTGCAAAATGTTCCCAGCTTTGTTTTAGTGTATAGTATATTAAACTTTATGAAGGAGAATGCTGTTTAAAATTGAATTATAAAAGAGCTTTTCTTTTCTTTTTTCAACAGTCGGATATTCTAAAAATCAAGCAATCGCACAGAGCTCAGGGTCTTTCCTTTGCTTTCTGGATTCGGTAAGTGACTTTTTTGTTTATGATGTATGTATGTATGTTGGTTGGATAATTAAATGACTGCCCATTTTAGTGTGGTTCTTGGAAATCACTTTTCTAATATGTTATGATCGGACTTAAAAGTTAAGGTTGATAGGTTGTTGCTATTTAATTGCTGTACCACTTAGTGAGTTAATTAATTAATGATAAATAAGATTATGTAAATGTAAAATTGCACAGCAGAGAAAAATGTAAACAAAAGGAAAATAAACTGGGGCAAATATGATACTGAAAAGGTGTATAATCGTAAATAGAAATAATTCATAAAAGTTGATAAGAAAACAAAAATAGATGGTAGGTGAATAGGCAAA
>NW_007828095.1:0-793 GCF_000696425.1 Galeopterus variegatus
CATAATCTAATTAAACTAATCAACCTCGTCTCATCTATCCAATAAAACTAATCAAACTATTCTCATCATCAAATTAAACTAATCAAACTAATCTCATCATCTAATTAAACTAATCTAACTAATCCAACCAATGTTATTAACTGCTCAAACTAGTCCCATCAAGCTAAGCTCATAAATCTAATCCCATCAATATAATTTAAAGAATCGTTCTAAAGCCAACAATCAAATTAAACTAATGAAACTAGTCTCGTCAATCTAATTAAACTATTTAAACTACTCCCATCAATTTAATTAAACTTATCAATCTAAACAATCTAATTAAACTAATCAAACTACTCTCACCAATCTTATTAAACTGCTCAAACTAGTCTCATCAATCTAATTAAAATAATCAAACTAGTCTCATCCATCAAATTAAACTAGTCTAACTAGTCTCATCAATCAACTTAAACTAATCAATCTAGACTCATCAGTCTAATTAAAACAATCAAAACAATCTCATCTATTAATTTAAACTAATTAAACTAGTCTCATTAATCTACTTAAAATAATCAAACTAACCTCATCAGAATCCTTTACCTAATCAAACTAGTCTCATCAATCTAATTAAACTAGTCTCATTAATCTACTTAAAATAATCAAACTAACCTCATCAGAATCCTTTACCTAATCAAACTAGTCTCATCAATCTAATTAAACTAGTCAAACTAATCTCAGGTAACTAATTAAACGAATCAAACTAATCACAGCAATCTAATTAAACTAAAGGAACTAGTCTCATCAATGTAATTAA
>NW_007828096.1:0-793 GCF_000696425.1 Galeopterus variegatus
GGACTCCCCTAAGCATTTCTAGTAAGGCTGGTCCAGTGGGGATGAATTCCTTTAATTTTTGCTTCTCTAAGAAAGGTTTTATTTCTCCTTCATTTCTGAAGGATAGCTCTTCCAGGCACAATATTCTTGGCTGGCAGTTTTTTTCTTTCAGTACTTTGAATTCTCTCCTGGCATGTAGGGTTTCTGCTTAAGAAGTTTTCTGTTTCTCTAATGGGGATTCCCTTACAAGTGATGATGTTTTTCTTGTGGTGTTATTAGAATTTTCTCTTTGTCTTTAACTTTGGATGGTTTGACTACAATGTGTCTTGGAGATGACCTATTTGGGGACCTTTGAGCTTCCTGGACTTGGATGTTTGTATCTTCCCCAAGACTAGGAAAGCTTTCAGCTATTATTTCATAAAATACATTTTCAATATTGTTTTTGTTTTCTTCTTCTGCAATGCCCATATTTTGAATATTTGTTCATTTAATAGTATCCCATAGATCGTGTATTCATTTTTATTCTTTTTTCTTTTTCTTGTCTTCCTGTGTTATTTCTAAACTGCTATCTTCAAGATGAGAATTTTTTTCTTCTATTTGATCTAGTCTGTTGTTGAGAATCTTGGATGTATTTTTTATTCATTCTTAATGAATTAATGCACACATTTTTTATTTCATCCTTAATGAATTAATGAATTCTCCTATTCCAAGATTTCTGTTTCATTTTTTGTAATGACATCTATCTCTTTGTCAAATTTCTAATTCAGATTGTGAATTGTTTTTCTGATATTGTTGAACTGTTTGTCTATATTCT
>NW_007828097.1:0-793 GCF_000696425.1 Galeopterus variegatus
TGGGGCAGTTTCTTGATAAGCCTGCAATAAGGCTCAGGAAGTTTCAAGGCTATGGCTGATGTTGGTGCTGTTAGCCATCTTCCAGTAGCTATTTCCTGCTTTTCAGCCTTGTAATAGAGATTTGAGACTTACTATACAGGTATTATCTCCCTCTTGTTTAACCCTTGTCCAGCATTTGAATAACAGCCTGTCTGCAGAAATTAGACTGAAGAGAAAAGCAGTTAAAGAAGTACAAGCTGGACCAAGGACTTGCCATGGTTTGCTTGTGCTCTGCAGATTTAAGGAGTCCTATTTATAACTCAACCTTTTCTGTTTCAAAGAGAAACTAGTTTATTTAACACACTCTTTTATCACATGCTGTATATGCCAGGCACTATTCTAAATGCTTTTCAAATAGAAATCCACGTAATCCCCATAACAACCTCATAATATATATGCTATTATGAACCATATTTAACAGATGAAGAAACTGAAGGTCAGAAAAGAGCTAAGTGACTTAGTCAAGATCAAAAGCTACTAAGTACTGGAGCTAGTTTCAAACACGAGTAGTTTTGATCTCTCTCTCTAAATTTCACATCCTTGAACAGTCAGAAGCACATCATCTATCAAGCCACCAGTTATTTAATCAGTATGGAGTTTTCAAAAAAGTTGTAAATTTCTCATATCCAGAAGCAGAAGTTATTTTCACTAGATCCCTCCTCTATTTAGAAAGGCTTCCATTTGAACTCCAATGGGCAGTCAATGGTAGAAGCTCAGAGTGCCTACATAGTGCACCTACATAAGGAAATTCTGG
>NW_007828098.1:0-793 GCF_000696425.1 Galeopterus variegatus
CCATGGATGCTAGAACTTTCAACTCGTAGTTAATGAAGAGTGATTTTTCAAGAAGATGGTACTTGATTCCTTCTATTAAGCATATTTGTGAAGGAGTAAAACCATACTGGTATAATTCTTCAGCTCCTAGCATTTCATCATTGTGAATGTCCTTTTTAGAAGAAGGTCTTTGTTTGTATTCTATATTAAACCCCTGTTGAGGCTTGAGGCGCAAACATGAATAGACCATACAGTTAAAGTAATCAAATAGACTATCTTAAATATAGTCATATTCTACAATCATCGAGTGAGTACACTGTACATATTACTATTACTATTTCATACTTTCTGGCCTATTTTTTAAATAGCATCACGTTCTAACTTTTTTCAGACAGTGCTGTGTGCTGGTGGCTCTGTTTGCCAAACAACTGCATAATGTTTGTTTGTTTGTCCCCCCACCCCCAAGATATAATGTATTGGAGGAAACCTTTGGAGGGATGTGCTGTACGTCTTAACTCCATTTGTTTTATTCTAGCCTAAAGGTTCTGGCTATGTATGTGCCCAAAGCAACATATTGGTGCTGTGAGAAGCCTGTGTGTAATTTTGGTAGTGTTAGCGTCTAATGGCTACAGAAATGAAAAATTCTTAAATTGTACACAAGAGTCACATTTGCCACTTATTTCCTGGGAGAGATTAAATATGTACAGGAACAAATGCAAAAGAGAGCAAGGTACATAATTTTAATCTAGCTCCTAATAAATAATATGGTGAAGCCTGTGGTCACTGGTAGGTTGAGTGCAATATAAAACCAAGA
>NW_007828099.1:0-793 GCF_000696425.1 Galeopterus variegatus
AGAGACCTCAAGACAAGGAGTATTAACAAAGAAAAATAGAGACATTTCATACTGATTAAAGACTCAATTTATGAAGAAGATATAACGAATATAAATATGCATGCACCTAATCACAGAGTTCCAAAATCCATAAAGAAAAACCAGATGGGAATAAAATGAGAAATTTACAAGCCCCAATTTTTTTTTTTTCCCTTTTTGTCTTTTTTCGTGACTGGCAATGGGATCGCAACCCTTGGTGTTGCGCCCGCACCTCGCTCAGCCAGTGAGTGGCCGGTCTGTATGTGGGATCCGAACCCTTGGCGGGAGCGCCGCCACGCTCCCAAGCGGCACACTGTAGCAGTGCACCACCGGGCCGGCCCACAAGCCCAAATTTATAGTGGAGATTTTAACACCTTCTTTTATCAACTTATAGAATCATTAGACCAATACATCAGTAAAAACATGAGTATTAAAAACACAATCACCTCCCTTGACTGATTTGGTATTTGTAAGAATACTAAACCCAACACTGCAGAATGCACTGTCTTCTCAAGTGCACATTGTTTACCAGGTCAGACTAGGTGGAGTTAGAAGGATTGAAATCTCAGAGTATTATCTCTGCCCACAAAATTCAAAACCAATGACAATAGGATGTCTAGGAAGTGCCTAGGAAATCACAAAATAAATTAGGCTATATTCTGAACTGAGTGGCAATGAAAATTTAACATCAAAATATGTTGATATGCTAACACAGTAGTCACAGAGAAATGTACAGCTTTCAACATTTGTATTAGGAAACTGAAAAGGTGCAAGA
>NW_007828100.1:0-793 GCF_000696425.1 Galeopterus variegatus
CTCCCCTGTCTCTATGCC
Organism: Galeopterus variegatus; assembly: GCF_000696425.1. Lineage (NCBI taxonomy): Eukaryota > Metazoa > Chordata > Mammalia > Dermoptera > Cynocephalidae > Galeopterus > Galeopterus variegatus. The sequence continues at coordinate 19 of NW_007828100.1, forward strand.
CTTTCTGCTTCACTGGCCTGACTTCCAACTGCCCGAGCCTGCTGTCTCTATCCACCAAGCCCTGCTCTGCTCATGCATGCAGCAGACAGGAAGTGATGGGAATGAGGGCTCCCTGGGAACAGTCTTCAACCACAGACAAATGGGAGTTGGTGTAAAAATACCTCAGCTCCCTCAAGAAGGGTACCTCTGAGGTCTATGTTCTGTCTACACTGGCTGTCAGAAATGCCCAGTGGAATTAATCCAAAGGAGCAGTCACTAGCTCCATAACACTCTTTATTGGCCACACTAACCTTTCTTATCTCTTCCCCACTCCCCTCCCGATATTTCATTCATCTCCCAAATCAACCACTTACACTGAATCCTTGTCCTTGGTACTATTACTCGGGGAACCTAAACCAAGACACAAACCATTGGCACCAGAACGGATAATGTTGGGCTCAAGTATGATTTTGGAAATCTCACAGTTACTGAGTCAGAGTAACAACTTGGCAGATCAGCAGCAATGGGGAGGTTGTCCATTTACCAGCTGATGAAAATGGGAAACTCACGCAACTCTTAGCAGTTCATCCTGTTCAGTTTAAAATGAGGATAGAACGGCTGCTGTGCTCCTCATCTTTGAGGATCAAATGAGAAAATGACCTCAAAAGTAGCTGCCACCATGCCTTAGTAAATACTTATGGGGATGGAACGAAAAGCAAACGACATGAATGAGGGAAATGTAAAAATTCCAAAGTGATACACAAATAGATCTTCTGATATACTTGCATGATAGGAA
>NW_007828101.1:0-793 GCF_000696425.1 Galeopterus variegatus
AGCAATTCAGTCCTAATGTCATTACATGGGGAAGAGTGAGATGGCATCCACACCTAAGTGGTGAGGAGGGTTTGCAGTGGCCCAGAGTGGGGTGTTAGAGCCTGGTCAGGATCATAGTGGTGTCCATGTTTGGGAGCGAGCCATCACAGCATGTTGGAGCCCACACAGGGCTAGGAAGGCATCCACATGGGACAGTGGTCCAACATGGAGAGTCAGAGCCCAGGCAGGGTGAGGAGGGAATCCATGCAGGTGGAGTGGCCTGGCAGAAGGAGTCAGAAACTGAGCAAAGCAAGGAAGATGTTCCTGAAGAGAGTCAGCCTAGCAAGGGGTGTCAGAACCCAGGCAGAGTGAAGAAAGTATTCACATCCAGAAGAGGAAAGTATTCACGTGTGGGGTGGCCTGGCACAGGATGTCAAAGCCCCTTCAGGGAAAGGAGGATGTCCACATGTGGGAACGGCTCACTGTAATGTGACAGAGTCCCAGTAGGGTGTTTACACCTGGGGATAAACTGACATGAGGGTCAAATCTCTATTAGGGCGAAAAAGATGTCTGAGTGGGGAGGAGGTGGCAATGGATATGGGATATTGATTATTTACAGAGGGGTTGATCAAATAAGTAACGTCATTGAGAATATTGGGAACCAGGTTTCTCACCGTTTAAAGAGGGTTTTACATATATAAAGAAGGAGAAAACTAGATGTGTGGTGTTGGATTGGAATGGAAGATATCAATGTTTTCAAGATAAGTAGGTAGACATATATGTATTTGTGTATGTATATATTTACGTATATTAC
>NW_007828102.1:0-793 GCF_000696425.1 Galeopterus variegatus
CTTAAAGGAAAAGCTTTCAGCTTTTCCCCATTCAGGATGCTATTGGCAGTGGGTTTATCATGTATGGCTTTAATTATGGTGAGATAATTTCCATCTGTTCCTAACTTATAGAGGGTCTTTGTCATGAATGAATGTTGAATTTTGTCAAATGCTTTTTCAGCATCTATAGAGATGACCATATGGTCCTTGTGTTTGATTTTATTAATATGGTGTATCACATTTACTGATTTGCATATGTTGAACCAAGCTTGCATCCCTGGGATGAATCCCAGTTAATCGTGGTGAATAATTTTACGTATGTGTTGCTGTGTTCTGTTTGCTAGTATTTTAGTGAGGAGTTTTGCATCTATATTCATCAAGGATATCAGCCTGTAGTTTTCTTTTTTGGTTGTATCTTTACCTGGTTTTGGTATCAGGATGATGTTTGCTTCATAGAATGAGTTAGGGAGATTTGCGTCTGTTTTAATCTTTTGGAATAGTTTGTAAAGAATTGGTGTCAATTCCTTTTTGTATGTTTGGTAAAATTCTGCTGTGAATCCATCTCGTCCTGGGCTTTTCTTTGTTGGGAGCCTTCTGATAACAGTTTCAATCCCCTTTTTGTTATTGGTCTGTTCAGATTTTCTATGTCTTCCTGGCTCAGTTTTGGGAGCTTGTTTGTGTCCAGAAATTTATCCATTTCCTCCAGATTTTCAAATTTGTTGGCGAATGGTTGTTTATAGTAGGGTAGAATGGTTCCTTGTATTTCAGATGAATCAGTTATAATATCACCTTTTTCATTTCTAATTTTTGTTAT
>NW_007828103.1:0-793 GCF_000696425.1 Galeopterus variegatus
TTTTTTTTTTTTTTTTTTTTTTGAGGCTGGCCAGTACAGGGATCGAACCCTGGATCTTGTTATCAGCACCACTCTAACCAACAGAGCTAACCAGCCAGCCTTTGAACAAGGATCTTTTAAAAAGGAAAGACTATAGTTTCACTCGTGAGAGCTTTCTTAATATATGATACTTTCCTACAGCAAAATAAATAAATGCAATTTAAACTTAATTCTTGAGAGTTGTGATGAAGACGGTAAGTCTAGCATGATCATGAAAAACAGTAATACAAAAATGAATGCTTTACTGACTTTTAATTGGCACACACAAAAAAATAAGAAAATTATTTTCTTATACAAAAATCAAAAGGACATCTAAACAATCCATAAAATTCAAAATTATAATCCATGTAATCAATCAAGCAAGACTGGAATTGTATTGTATAGTACTATACATATAGAAAACGTGTGTCAGCCATACAAGTGACATCAGAACTATTCAAATAAGAAACTGAGTAAGCACTTAATAAAGCATGGTGGACAAAACCTTGGAAACCAGGTAAAAAATTTTCCAGAAAGGAAATGGTAGCTTTGGGGGGGAAGTTACAATATTTATCTAGAAATGAAGAGCCCTTAGGAATTGTATCAAAATTATATTCAATATTTAATTCACTAAGTAAAATATTTTTTTTACTTATTTATTTTATAAAGCCTTGAACATGCTCTTCAAGATCTTCCTGAGTGTAGACACAAACTATGTTTGTTCATCTTTATCTCACATCCCATGCTGCCATGTGCCCTACTCTTCAAAACACAG
>NW_007828104.1:0-793 GCF_000696425.1 Galeopterus variegatus
GATTCCTTACCTTCAGCTACCCAAATACTAGAGGCAAGCTCAATTCTCTATTCAGATATGCACTCAAATTTTAGAGGAAAAATGTTAAATATGCATCCTTTTATCTCCATATTTGAAGAGTGACGCTAGACCCATATCTTTCAACATGTACCAAAATCAACTCAAAATGGATTAAAAACTTATATATAAGAACTGAAACTATAAGGGGCTGGCCTGGTGGCGCACTGCTATAGTGCGCCACTTGGGGGCGCGGCGGCGCTCCCGCGCAGGGTTCGGATCCCACATACAGACCGGTTCCTGCTCACTGGCTGAGCGAGGGGCGGGCGCAGAACAGAGGGTTGCGATCCCATTGCCGGTCCCGGTCCAGTACGGGCGCGACACTGAGGGTTGCGGTCTGTTGCTGGACACGAAAAAAGACAAAAAAAGGAAAAAAAAAAAAAAAGAACTGAAACTATAAAACTGAGAAGAAAACACAGAGAAAACACTTCAAGATGTAGAACTGAACAAAGACTTTATGAATAAGACCTCAAAAACATAGACAACAAAAGAAAAATTAAACAAACTGGACCATATCAAACTAAGAAGGTTCTTCACAGCAAAGGAAACAGTTAACAGAACAAAAAGACCATCTACAGAATTGTAGAAAACATTTGCAAACTATTCATCCAATAAGAGATTAATATCCAGAATATACAAGGAATGCAAACAACTTAATAGTAAAAAGAAATAATGGTAACAATCTGATTAAAAATGGACAAAGGATCTGAACAAACAATTCTCAAAAAGACATACA